>NC_092741.1:128214747-128517778 GCF_047496795.1 Chiloscyllium punctatum | reverse complement strand
TAAGGGTGCGTGGTCCACCACCAGATTGATTAAAATGGAGCCATGGTGGGATGGGGACTTTGACTGGTCATTATTTGGTTAGTTATGACCCTCAATGGCTGTGGAATGTCGACCATGGATTTTCCCAGCCAGAATTTAATTCTGATAATGGTGGTAAAGTAGCGAGGTCCAAATACCCTACCTCCTCACGCACCTTTCCTGCGTTCAAGCTCACCATGAGACAGGTGAAAGACTCTGCCTAGTGAAGTTTTGGTCTCCTTATTTCTGTAAATGTTTAGCAGTTTACTGGGTTGATACATAGAATGAGGTAGGGCATGCTCTTTCTGCACTGGAGTTTGGAAGAGTAAGGCATGATCTGATTGAAGTGTATCAGATCCTGAATCCAATTTACAAGGTGGATGTGGAAAGGATAATGATCTTTTCCGTTTGAGGCCAGAACTTTGAAGTCCCCTGGCCTTAGAAGGCTGTGGAAGAGGGGCAATTGAATCATATTAAGGTGGAAGTAGGTCGATTCTTATGAGGTAAAGGAATCAAAGGTCATCAGTGATTGATGTGAATGTAGAATTTGAAACACAAACAGATTAGAATGGATTCCCTACAGTGTGGAAACAGGCCCTTCGGTCAAACAAGTCCCCACTGACTGTCCAAAGAGTAACACACCAGACCTATTCCCTGAAATTTACCCCTGACCAATGGACCTAACACGATGGGCAATTTAGCAAGACCTGCACATCTTTGGATTGTTATGATCTTATGCATTGTTGGAACAGGTTCAAGGAGCTGAATGGTCTATTTAGATTAAATTAGATTAGATTCCCTACAGTGTGGAAACAGGCCTTTAAGCCCAACAAGTCCACACTGACCCTCCGAAGAGCAACCCACCCAGACCTATTCCCTTACGTTTACCCCTGACTAATGCACCTAGTACTACAGGCAATTTAGCATGGCCAATTCACCTAACCTGCACACCTTTGGAATGTGGGAGGAAACCACAGCACCCAGAGGAAACCCACTCAGACACAGGGAGAATGTGCAAACACCACACAGACAGTTGCCCGAGGTGGGAATTGAACCCGGGTCCCTGGCGCTGTGAGGTAGCAGATGCTAACCTCTGAGCCACCATGCCGCCTATTAGTTCTGTTTTAGATAACTTCAGCAGTGTTATTGTATTAGATTGGCAGAATGGGCTAGAATTTTAAAGCTAAACACCACAATTTATAAAGCAGATTTTGTTTGCAATTTTTATTAATTTAAAATATCACTATATAAGGGTCTTGGCCATTCATTTGAAAGAGTTATGGTAAACCACTTACTAAATTGCTGGACTCCATAACACAGAAATACAAAGGACTGCTTATTGGAGGAGCCTCAGAACTTGGCTCATTAGTATGATTTTATAATTATGGCAGCAGTGTACTTGTTCAATTGTCGCTTGGTTGTAGGATGGTTGACCCTGTCTTGGGGACAGATATTTAAGGGTTATTGGCCTGCATATTACTTTGTATTAATGAACCAGTGCCATTCATTTGTATTCTTATTGCTATTTCAGAGAGTAGTTTGAAACAGCTGAATGGTTTTCTTATTGCCATTTCAGAAGACAGATAAGAACCTCTGTTCTGGAGACACATACAGGCCTGACTGTTAAAGGTAGCAGATTTCCTTGTCTTACTGATTTTGCTGAACCTGGTGGGATTTTATGACATCTAATGGTATACTTTAATCCAGATTTATTTAAATAACCATAGTTGAATTCATAAATGGCCATGTAGATAAGAAACCTGCTTGGCTTTCCATTATTCATTAAGTAGGAACATCCATGAGTATAACACCAAATGATTACATATGTTGAAAGACCAAGGTCCATTTCAGTTCTGGGAATTATTTCACCTCTGCTGGGGTGATAGTTACACAATACACAAGGCCCCAGTGTCCCAGGCAAACAAAGAGAAAATAAGTAATGGTCTCTGCTCAGCTAAGTATTTAGCAAAGGTATATACAGGAAAGAATCGGGAAAAGAACAACAGAACATGAACTTATATTGCAAAAGGAACAGTCAGAATGATCTACAAACAGCAGAACAAAATTTCAAACTGTTTCCCAACGTTCTCCTGTTAGTTGTTCAGCTCCAGAGAGTATTCACTTCTATCTCAATCCTTTAAGTTCTTAACTGACTCACCCCAATTTACATCCCTTTCATGCCTCACTCATTTTTAATGGAGGTATATATTTAGGTTTACATGACTACATATGGGGTTATGTATTGCAAAAGGTTTCAAGATTGATTTGAAATAGCTGTTACTTTTCTCAGGCAATGCAATGAGAGAGGGGAGAGAAGTGTGAAGTCAAACAAAGTAAATGAAACCTAACCTGACACGTGAAATGGAGCTAGGGGCAAGTGAAAAATAGTTTTGGACCCTTGCTAAATAGCTCACTCATCATGGAATTGCAGATAAGGTTTGTAAGATGGGTCATCATATTTGGCATTCCAAACTATCTTCTTCAAAGCACAGTACTGCACCCTAGCCTATTTGGAGGTGGTGAATAGACATCATGACTTGTACACTGAATGGAAGCCTTCCATTTACAGGAGTGTAGCCACCCTTATCAGGCTTTGCACAGGGAAAGTGGTGAATTCTTTACAGCAATGCCTCACTGTTGGTGCACATGATGACAGGACAACATGAAGCATCACAAGGACCTTTATCTAACTCCTGATAGAAGTTATGCAAAGAAATTGCACTGGCAATCATAAAAATATATTTTGCTTTAGATTTTGAGACTGACTGGCATTCTTAGTGAAGATTAGAAGTTCTCAATTGGTTCCTCTGATTTCTGACTGATCTCAAGGCCAAACTGGAAAATCTGTCCAAGATTAGACTGCTATTATTTTGATGTAACATGCATGAACAATTTTAACCTACCAGGAAATCCAGCGGTTCAAGTGGAATGTCAGTTTTATATTCCTCCCAATATGGTTGAAGGTAAAATCAGACTGGGTTTGAAACCAAATTCTTTCAGATTTCTAGCTGGGAGGTGCTAGGTTTAAAATATTCCCTAACTGTGCACCATGGTAGCCAACATATAGTTGGTGCATAAAAGAGCTGAGCAATCTGAAATAAATACTCATTATAAGAGGAATACAAAACAAGCCATATTCCTTTCAACTTGTGAAAACAAAATCAATTCTGGCTCAGACTGACAACAGATGTATCATGAAAAAAGAACATGGCATTCTCTGCTGCCTCCTTTCCTGATTTGAGATATTTCTAAAAGTTATTTATAAAGTGTGAATGATGAGACTCACTCAAGTGCGCAATTCCTGATGTGTTGATGCCTCTTTAATTTCCACACTTGGAATCCAGCCTTGCTCTGATGTGATTCCCAATTACTTTTGGCAGCCCTTTGATGTGAATACTGCTGAGATTGCTTGCCTGTTGCTCAAGATGGTTCTGAAAGCCCATCAATGCCAGCAAACCTTCATCACCTTATTATAAAATGAATTTTAACTTTGAACTTTAGATTCAAAACCTGGTTATCAAGACTATCATTTCAGCCAGGTACATTGCTGAGTCCTGAAAACATAAAGTTCAAGGTTTTGACAGTATGTCTTTTTAAAAAAAAAATCAATAATTGAGATGATGGATGCGAGGAGTTATTTGATTCACTTTCTCTTTCATTGTCCAGCTTTGGTGTCTGTGAATTCCATTTTTCCTCTTTTAATTCCTTTGATTTCATAATATTCAGGAAAGGCCCACTCAGATACTTACTCTGTTAAAGAGCTGCACAGAAACTTCAACTGAAGAAGTCATTGATGTTATTTTTCAACTGTCACAGTGTAATTCTGGAATTCTTACAAAAATAACACAAAGTGAAAAAAAACAGGGATAGAGGAGAGCAAAATGAAACAAAGATTTCAAAACTATAATGTTGTTGCTCATGAACAGTTTCACAAGATGAACAAAATTAGTAATGGCATAAATATGTATAAGTACTTATAAGCAAAATACAACCTTTAAAATATATGCATTGTTCATTCTAGTAAAAAGGCGTAACTGCATTATGTTGCAGAGTGTCTTATGAATCGGATTACATATCGGGTGGTTTTATTTATTACAATTTTGTTCTTTCTTTTGTACAAGAGAAGAGGCATACCTAAAGAGACTTAAATAGAGATTGCCTTCATTGTGTTTCCCGCAGTTAGAGTGTGTTGATAAGCATTCAGTGACATTAAGCTATGGTGGACACAGTTACCATTGAGGAGACTCTTCAGCTACGTCTGTTAGAATTTGTTTTCTAACTGCGCAGCCCTGCCAATCCAATAGCACAGATCTGTGGAAGAACAAAACAATTTATTCTCTGTGAAATATTCTCTTCATATTGTACTTAGCTGGATCTGAAGTGAGGTTTTCGTTATTCAGGTAAAATATTTGGAGCTTGAAAGAAAGTCTTGAAAGAAAGGAGGAAAATAAAGCATTTTAGTGAAATCACTGCTATTCACAAAAAAAAGATATTCAGAGTTTCTATATCACAATTCTTTAATTTATATCTAAAGATATTTTATCTGAAACAGGTGAAATTGGACTCAGTCAATCATTAAGATGAACAAGGTGATTATTCTTCCCCTGTCTCAAATTGACTCTGTCAGCGTTCCATTATCACCTTTCAGCACAGGTTACAATGGAGCCGCTTATGTGCAAATTGCATGAGAAGGAAGAGAAATTAAATGTTCCTTTAAATTAAAAGTCAACTTGCATATCTTTCAGTTGTTTAAATGGTAGCTAGAAAGCTTAGCGCAGAGTGGAGTGGGCCCACTCAGAACAGATAGGTCCACAGTTACACAGTGATATTATTTGGCTTGATCAACGCTTTGATAAAAGTATTGCAATTGATTTCCATGCCAAGAAGAGAAACATAAAGGCCCTTTTGCCCATGCCATCCAGAGACTGTGGATGGTCCTGAAAATTATACTTGTACGTGGTGGACTTGGACATGACATGAATGAACACTCACTGTCTGGATTCAATCATCAAAGATATGCACAGAAATGGGACCAGGGAGTTGTCTCTCCCAGCCTTAATAAAATAAATGATGGAGCATTCACAGTCCTCTAGAGTAGAATATTCAAAGGATTTACAATTTTTTTGTGTGAAGAAATTTATATTGATCTCCATTGTTAATGATTGACTCCTTTACCTGAAACTGTGCCCCCCCAGGTTCCAGATTCCTTTGACAGTAGAATCAGTCTCTTTGTGTTCACCCTGTAAAGCCCTTTTAAAATATTGTTAGTTCCAAGTAAATCACAGGTCATTCTTCTGAAATCTAGACATTACAAATCCAACTTGCTCAGCCTCTCTTTATAGGACAATACAGTCATCCCAAGGACATGTCTAATAAACCTTTGCTATAATAACTCCAAAACAAGTATATCCTTTCTTAAATATGGAGAACACACCTACATTCAGTTCTCCAGGTGTCATCTCACCAAAGCCTTGTGCAACTGTGATGCGATTTTCACATTCCTACCTTGCAGTCTTCTTCCAATAAAGGCCAACATGCCATTTGCCTTCCTTATTTCTTGTGGTATTTGCATGCTAACTTTGTCTATTTTTTTTACCCTTTTTTAAGCACATTTTATGAATATCCTCAAATTTATCTGAACACCAACTTTACAAGTTTCACAGCTATTTAAAACTATTTTGCTTTTGATTAGATTCCCTACAGTGTAGAAACAGGCCCTTCGGCCTAACAAGTCCGCACCGACCCTCCAAAGAGTAACCCACCCAGACCCATTTCCCTCTAACTAATGCACCTAACACTATGGGCAATTTAACATGGCCAATTCACCTAACCTGCACATCTTTGGAATGTGGGAGGAAATCAAAGCACCCAGAGAAAACCCACACAGACACGGGGAGGACGGACAAGCTCCACACAGACAGTCGCCCGAGGCTAGAATTGAACCCAGGTCCCTGGCACTATGAGGCTAGAGTGCTAGCCACTGAGCCACCATGCCACCCAAGTCTTCTGCCATTAAAGGCCAACATGCCATTTGCCTTCCTTATTTCTTGCAGTATTTGCATGTGAACTTTGTCTATTATTTTTATTTCCTTTTGTAAGCACATTTTATGAATATCCTCAAATTTATCTGAACATCAACTTTACAAGTTTCACAGCTATTTAAAACTATTTTGCTTTTCAATTCTTACAAGCAAAGTGTACAGGCTCATACTCCCCGATGTTATATTCCCCATGTCAGCTTGTTGCTTTACTCAGAAGGAGGTGGTAACATAATCACACCACTCATAATCCTGGGACCCAGGTGAATGCTGAGGGTCATGAGATCAAATCTCTTCCCAGCTGCTGGTGAAAGTTAAATTCAGTTCAAAAATCTCGATCGAAAGCCGGTTATCTATGAGGGTGGTCATGACACCCACCATCAATTCATGTAAAATCCCATCTGTTTCATATGTCTTTTTGAGAAATAAATTTGTCATCCTTATCCAGTCTGGCCAACAGGTGACTCCAGACCCACAAAATGACAGTTAACTGCCATCTGGAATGGGCGAAAGTGAGGACTGCAGATGCTGGCGATCAGAGTCAAGATTAGAGTGGTGCTGGAAAAGCACAGCAGGTTAGGCAGCATCCAAGGAGCAGGAAAATCGACGTTTCAGGCAAAAACCCTTCATCAGGCTCATTCCTGATGAAGGGCTTTTGCCCAAAACATTGATTTTCCTGCTCCTCAGATGCTGCTCACCTGCTGTGCTTTTCCAGCACCACTCTAATCTTGACTCTGCCCTCTGGAATGGGCTAGCAAGCCTCCCAGTTCAAAGGCACTGAGCACTGGGAGGCAAATGCCAGCCTTAACATTGATTGCGCATCACATGAAAGAATAAAGAGTAGAACCTTTCTCTATCTCTTTCTTTATCTCTGTGTCTTCCTCATAAGCTACATTTTCATGCCCTCTAACCTTGTATAGTTTCCAAACTTACATACAGTACTATCTGTCTCTTTGTCCAAACCTTCAGTATCAACTATAAATCTCCTCCAGAGGTCTCCAGCATCTCATATGCCAGTCTTCAGCCTATTCAATTCAGCCTATTCATATCAAGAAATGGTTGGTCCATTGTAAATGTGAAGACTATGGACTCTAACAACACTCCAGCAGTAATACTAAAGAATAAGAATCATAGAGTCACAAAGTCATTCAGCATGGAAACAGAGCCTTTGGTCCAATTCATCCATGCAGACCATGTTCCCAAACAAAACTAGTCCCACCTGCCTGCATGTGGTCCATGACCCTCTTATTCATGAACCAATCCAAATGTCTTTTAAATGTTGTGACTGTACCTGATCCCATTACTTTCTCTGGTAGTTCATTCCACACATGGATCACACTCTTAAGAATTTGCCCCCATGTACTTTTTAAAACTTTTTCCTCTCACCTTAAAAATATTTCCCCTAGTTTTGAACTTCCTCACCCAAGGGAAAAGGCCCTTGATATTCACCTTATCTGTAGCTGTCATAAACCTCTGTAAGGCCACCTCTAAATTTTCTACAATCCAATGAGAAAGATCCCAGCCTATCCAGCCTATTTTTATAATGGAAACACTGCTTTCCAGGCAATGTCCTGGTAAACCTTGAGCTCCAGAACTTTCTGCACCTCTCACCAAGTTGTTTCATGACAGATACAGCACTGGTGTCCACTTGACTATGTGAAAAGTGCCCAGATATGTTGAATATACAAAAAGCAGGACAAATTTGACTCAGTCAGATGCCATTCCATCAGTCTGTTCTCTATCATATGTAAAATGACAGAAGGATTCATACCAAACAGCACTTGCTCACAATCACTTTAGGCTCTACTAGAGCCACACAGCTCCTAAACTCGGTATGGTCTCAATTCAAACATTCCATGAGTGAATAAAAAACCCTTGAGGCACATCGCCGATCCTTCGTCTAAACGTTACCAATACGAAAATGATCGTTTTTTTCTTATTCTTTGCTTCTTGTTCACTAATCAATCCACCATCAATGTTAATATATTGCCTTCAACTGCATGAAACTTTGTGTAGTAACCTTTTGAGCAGCACTTTATTGAATTCTTTTCAGAATTCCAGGTATATTACCACTACTAGTTCCTGTATATATACCCTGCTAATTATATCATCAGAGAACTCTCACAGATTTGTCAAACATGATTTTCCTTTCATAAAGCTAAGTTGACATTGTCCACTCAACTATAATTTACTAAGTGCACCAACCACCTCAGTAGTAAACTCCAACACAATGAATGATGTCAGACTAATTAGCCTATAATTCATTGTTTTCTTTCTCAATTCTTTATTGAATAGCAGCATCATTTAGATTCTGTCCCACCATCTTTAATTCCCACCAACCTTCATTAAATTTGTCTGGGACAAAGAAATGATAATCTGGACTAGGTCTGACTGTATTGTTTGAAATGAGTAATCTATGTCAGCTTGGCGAGACAATTTTTTAATGTCTTCTACCAACCTCTAATACTTGTAATATTTCTAGAAGTTGACATTTCCTAAGTTTTCTTCCACCTCAAAATTAGTCTTTCAATACATCTTTCAAACAGATTTTAAAGTTTTGAAGAAATTAGTCCTTGCCTGAGATATTTTTTCATCAGCATTTTTCTGTAAATGTGGCAGAGGTTGCTTCAAATAAGCACTCAAATTAATTTGAATAGTTATGACTCTATTACCCCTTCACCAGTTATGTCTAGAACTGAGGGAAGTTGCTATGAAATCAGGGAACCACCTAATGTGGGTCAATGAATGGATTAGAACAATAGGAAATGAATTTCTGAATCAAAGACTGTCTTGTTAGGGCAGTAAACACCAAAACTGTTGCACTTGCATCAGGGACTGAAGAAGGTCTTCTCCCTAAAGTATGAACCAGTCAGTGTTCTTTCCTTATGTTGATACATCTGCTTTTGATTTCTATCATTTTCTTTTTGTTTACTACATATTTCACCCTGGAACAACATCTTCATCTGGACAATGGCAAGCATCAAATATTAGGCCACCATTCACCACTCACTAGAAATTTCATATGAATGGCAGAGTGATTGGATTGTCAGACAATGCAGATATATTGCCTGAATTTGAAGTGGCTTATCAGTGAACAGGATCAAACACAAAGAGGGGCAGGGCAATGTGTGTGACATCAAATTGATTCCTTTTTTGTATTTTTGATGCCATCCTTTAAAGTTACAGAATTATTGGGGAAGCTACTTTGAGATTTTCACATTTGGCTCATGAAGGATGGGCCCTTGTTGCCTTGAAAGGTCAAGGTCAAGAACACACTTGAATCCTGCTGCACAACCTCGCAAGGATAGGCAAGCATCTGCAAGAACCACTTAATGAAGGGCAATGGTTGGAAAAGGGCCTTGGCTGCTCCATAAGGAGAGTCTGCAGCATGGATGGGATGGACCTGGGAGACATGGGTTGCAAGGCTAGCTGAAGGTTCCCTTGGAAGAAGCGCTATTTGGTAAAATGTATTCGTGACACACAACAGGCAGGTCATCATTGTGGAGAGAGACCCTGTGTCCACAGATGCGACTCTGTGGCCGACTTGCCACATGGGTGCTGGCAGTCAAATTAAGGGGATAAGATATTGCTAGCTCCCCCCGCCTACAGCTAGTAGGCTGCCTTCAGGGAACTGTCTGGTCTTCCCCCACAGTATAGGGATGGTCAGCCGCCATTAAGAATTCATGGGCAGCAGAAGTTTCTACCAATTGGCAACATGTTGCTGCCAGATGGGTAGCCACCTCTGTAGCTTACCTGACTGCAACGTGAACACACAGAAGTGGGAATGCATTCGTCCGCCAACCCATAGGTGACCTTTCAAGTTTCTCCCCTGGTCTTTCACTCTGACCTTCCTCCAAGGATCTCATCAGGTTCCTTCCCAGGGTGCTGAGTGTTCGTATTCTTGCCGCTGAGATAGAAGGTTCAGGATTAAAATCTCCCTCTGTGATCTTGAGAACATAATGCAGCTGACAAATCATCTCATAATTGAGTGTTTGTCACATGATTTATATCATCTTCTCAGGACTCTATTTATGTCATTCTTTCACTGAATTCACTGGATTAATTGGACATTGAGCTCAGAGACTGCCTTGAGTTTCCTCTTGCTGTTTAGTGTCCTCCTTTATTCCACAATCATGGATTGGCTTAAATGTAGAGGAGGAGCCTCTAAATTTCAGGAAAACAGAAGTTGTGTACTGTCCTGTTTTTTAAAGAATGTGTTATTGTTGTGGAATCTCCCACTCTTACTCGTTCCTGCCCTCTGATCTTTACAACACCATTTCAGCTTGTCCCATTTTATGGTACCCTTTTATATTGCTTCTTAAGAGTCAGTTACTCTGCACATAATCCACGTTGATCTTTCTGTTCAGTGCTGATGGAGTGCTGCATTGTTAAAGGAGTGAGACCTTTCAGAGAAAGTGATTAACTAAGGTCCCATCTAACCCATGCGATGGATATGAAAATGTCGCAGTGTCCTTTGGAAAAGAAGACAGAGTTCTTTCCAGTGTCTTGTCAATGAACGCTCAATTCACAGCTAAAGAAGTTGATCTGGTTATGCCTCTTGCTCTTTATGGTACCTTCTATCTATGTTATGACACATTGCATACTTTGAAAGAATTTGATTATTTATGTACTCTAAGCTTTTCTAAAAGATCAGAAAGAACCACCCCTTTTCTCACAAAAAAGTTGGTCTAAAGTACCAAGTTGTTTGGGTGGGAGTTGTCCCTCCTTTCTACTTCTTTATAATTGGAAACAGCAACAATAATATAATGGATTATTCATGTCCAAACAGAGTGACAGTGTGATACTTGAGCCACTTGAACATATCAAATTAATGCAAACAGGATTTAGTGCACAGTTAATATGGTCACATTCTTAAATTTATATGAATAGTTAATCTGCACCAATTTATTACTGGCTGTGTATAATTAGATACTGAATTTCAGAAATGAGAGTGAGTACACTCAATAGCATAACATTTTTTGATTGTGGCACCAGAGGATCGAAGCAAAATTGCAGTTCATAAGCATCAGGGTAAAGCTCTCCTCAAGTGGGATTGATAGTCTGCGTAAAACTGTTGGTTGTGATTGTTGGAGGCAAGTTAGCTCAGCCCCAGGACATCACTGTGGGAGGTCTTCAAGACAACATACTTGGCACAGCTGTCTTTAGTTCCTTTTATCAGTAACCTTTTCTCTACCATAAGGTCAGCAAAAGGGTTATTCTCTGATGACAACAGAGCATTCTATTCCATTCACAATTCCTCACATAATGAAACTGCATACTTTGACTGGGTCTGGGTAATAAGTGTCGAACATATAGTGACACCCATAGCCTGAGAATTGATTAAAATAAAAATGACCATTCAAAGCAGATAAGATTTTTGAACTCAAAATGACAAAGAATTATGGTTGTCCCGTTTCTTTATAGGTTAATTTACCAGTTCTACTCTTATTAACTAATGCTACCATTAAATTACAATTTAGGATTGAGATCCATTATTTCCAGAGATGCCATTTATAAATTGATCAGTTACAAAGAAGCATGATGAATTTCAAGATTTGCTTACTTTCCTCTTTAGATCTGATATTTTTTGTCCTTGGAGTATTGCATGCAGTTCTGATCACCGCATTATAGAAAGGATGTGGAAGATTTGAAAAGGGTTCAGAGGAGGTTTACTAGGATGTTGCTGGTTTGGAGGGAAAGTCTTATGAGGAAAGGTTGAGGCACTTGAGGCTGTAATCATTAGAGAGAAAAAGTTGAGAGGTGACTTAATTGAGACATATAAGATAATCAGAGGGTTAGATCGGGTAGACAGTGAGAGCATTTTTCCTTGGATCATGATGGCTCGCACGAGCAGACATAGCTTCAAATTGAGGGGTGATAGGTTTAGGGCAGGTGTCAGAGGTAGTTTCTTGACTCAGAGGGTAGTAGGGACATGGAATGCACTGCCTGCGACACTCACCAAATTTAAGGGCATTTAAATAGTCATTGGATAGACATATGGACGAGAATGGAATAGTGAAGGCTAGATGGGCTTCAGGTTGGTTTCATAGGGCGGCGCAATATTGAGTGCCGCAGGGCCTGTACTGCACTGTAATGTTCTATGTTCTAAATACCTTACTGTCGAAACAGCAATCCATTTTACATTGCAGAACACTATTATTAACCAGAATGCTTTATCATCAATTTGGCTTCATTCAGTTCTTTATACCTTTGCATTCGCTCATTCCTTGAATTGTAATGGTCTGATACTATCATTAGTAGTATAAGGTCACAGTTCTGTAGGATTAATGTTGAAGCTGTATTAAGCTTCACACAATTTGATAATGTCACACAATTTGTCAAGCTGTCTAGCACATGGTCTCAATGGAAACAGACATGTCAGCTCAGGCTACTGATGACATTGTAATTAGGCTCAACAAGACAACATAATATGCACCAATTGCTATCTTGTATTAAACAACATCTTCTGATTAAGATTCAGCCATGATTTATCCTCTATCAGTAATCATCAGGTAGACCATTAGACTGAGAATAGGGGAGTCCTGAGTTTGTGTTTTCGTAATTTTATTCCTTCATGGGCTGAGGCTGCTGCTGGCTAGGCCAGCATTTATTGCCCATCCCTAATTGCCCAGAGGTAGTTAGGGGGTCAAACACATTATTGTTGGTCTGGTGTAACATGTAGGTCAAACCACTTAAGGAAAGCAGTTTCATTCTCTCAATGACATCAGTGAATCAGATGGGTTTTTCCAACGATTGACAATGGATACCTGGTCATCATGGACTCTTCATTCCACCATCTGCCATGATGGTATTCGGGCCAGGGTCCACATTACCTGGGTCGGTGGGTTAAGAGACCAGCAATAATACCACTACGCCATTGCCTTGGTGTTGTTAGTGTCTCCATTTCTGAACCAGGAGACCCAAATTCAAGTTCTCTTGCTTCAGAGGAATGTAATTACACCTCTGCAGAGTTGATTTGAAAATGTCTACAGACTTATGCTGTTTTACATGTATAAATAACCTCCATTGACACTGGAGACATCTTTGGCTGGATTAACAGAATTTCAAAGGAGGTTTTGGTGAGACTTGTACCGTATTGATCATGTCCCTATCCCTGGACAAGGAGATGTTGGTTCAAGTCCTACTTGTTGCAGAGATGTGTCATAATATATCTAAATAGATAGATTAAAATATATTCACAAAAGAGGGACTTATATTTCAATGATAATGTCCTCATCTCTGAGCCAGAATAAATGGATTTTGGTCCTATCTATCCCAGCGTTGTGTCATAGCATGTCTGAACAGATTGATTAAAATAACTGTAAATTGTCTACAGCCCACACAAAATTATGGGTAGGTGTTTATACTATAGTAATACTGTACCTAACTCTGAACAAGAAAATCCATGTTGAAATCCCACCTGCCACAGAGATGTGTCATAATGTGCTCAATGAGGGTTATAGGATCATAGAGATGTACAGCATGGAAACAGACCCCTTGATCCAACTTGTCCATGTCAACCAGATATTCTGTATTAATCTAATCACACTTGCCAGCATTTGACCCATATCTGCGTAAACCCTTCTTGCTCATATTCTTGACAGCTGAACATTAAAATATGAAACTTCATTCCAGATCAAACCATACTGGAAGGAACCATGTGGAGGTAACAGATGTCTTTGCTGCTATCCAGAGAATTGGTACAACCATTGCTTTGCATCATTTTGGAAAAATCCACTGAAATCCCCCTTTATCAATGACTTTGAGGCCTGTGAGCTGACTTGGCAAGAGCTGGCAGCTCTTTTAGACTCAATATTGCCACCAGGGAAGTGGTGGCTGCTACTGGTATTGCACCCACAGGGACCACAGATGTGGAAGGAGTGAGTGATGGTGGGAAGGGGATCTTGAGGGGTGGGGTCAGCAATATGCGGGGGAGAGGAAGGTATTTCTATGTGGGCTAGCCCTTCTTAATGCTGGGTTCTTCAATTTTGAGCAACAACAGCACATCCCTCCCCTCCCCAACAACTCTGAGAGATGGTAAGCACATTTGTCAGGGTTTGCTCTTAATGATTTCTCTATGTTTAGCACCCAACATGCGGTGGATAGTTGATGCCAGCAGAAGCAGAATTAAACCTTTATTACCCATTCAAGGGCATCAATTAGAGAAAAGGTGAGACTTTCTTCCATGGACTTTATCAGAGTGGGCATGAGAAAGTAGCATGTTCTTCTCAAAACAGTCCTTCCCAATTAAATGTTCCAACTGTCTAACACACCATGTGGAGGACTCTCCACCTGTGTGTTTCATGTTATGAAATATAAAAATGATGAAGTAAGTACTGTAGAAGATGTTTCTCTGTGATCACACAAACGTTGTTGCTGGAAGAGACTTGAAAATGGTGCTATAAAATATGGCACAGGTGTGTAGCCAGCAGAGGCATCATTATCCATCACCTTGAACACTGAGCAGATTGCAAAGGGTAGTTACTTGGACATGATGGAATGGCAGAGAGCAAGGATACTTGGATTCATCACTGATATATACTTCCTGATTTACAAAGATCTGAAATTGGCAATTGATCATTTGCATTGATCTAACAATGATAAAAACTTCCTGTTCAATGAAGTTTCCAAATACTCATTGGAATCACAGCATGATTTTGTCTCCTTATATGGTTGGTTTTCAAAGTCTTTCTCTGCATCACAAGATTAGGATTATTTGAGAGAATTATTGCCAGTAAATTAATCATATTCCCTTGTAAGTTATTGCTAATGTACATAAAACAAGATGAGTTTCCAACAATATATTAACACATCACAAAGTCTGCACACTTCGAACTTGATCACATCAGTTCTTCATTTTTTCCTCATCTGCTACTGAAATTTTCATCTATTTCTTTGTTATCTCTAGATTTGACTACTCCAATGCATTCCTGATCAGCCACCTATGTTTTGCCCTCTATAAACATGAGATATTTCAAATCCCTGCCACCTCCCTCGCACCCACTCCCAATCACCCATCACTCCTTTGTGTCTACTGACTTATGTTACATTTTAAAACATCTATCCTTGTTTTCAGATCCCTTGTTTGCCTCACTCTTCCCTTTCACTGTAACTTCTTCCAGCCTATGTCGCACTGACATAATTGGGTTGGTCCAACTCTGGCCTCTTGAGCACAGATGTAAAGGCTCCAGAAGGCTTTCTATCTATAACTGTGACTGATTCTGTACTTTTGATTAACTCTGCCAAATGTATGGATGCCTAATGCTGTCATAATTGTGTGCACAGTGCTTTCGAAGACAGTGCCAAATGTCACTGTTTTGAAGTTTGGTGTAGAATTGTTGTTAAACTGAATTCCTGCTGAAAGATCCTATGGTATTCCAGAGATGCTACTGTAAGAGTAAGCCTCCTCACATTACCAAGATATAACCTGTTCATCCTCAGGTATATTAGTAATGGCTTTTGAAGCGAGCTAATTTAGTTTTAAATTTGAACCCTGAAGTAATTTGTTCCATAAGCGAGGCCTTCGTGATTGTTACCATGCGCTAAGAGTAGTTGAGAAGTGCAAAGATATGTTTCTTTACATTATTGATGGGGGATTGAAGTGCTCTATAAATACAACTCTCTTACGTTTTGACTGTGTATTTGTGATCCTGCATTATTTATAAGGGTGATAATTATTTAAGAATGCATTATTATAAATTGAAAGCACAGGGGGTGAATTTTTTTATCTTTTCACACACGGGACGTGGGTGTTGCTGGCTGGCCAGCATTTATTGCTTGTCCAAATTGCCTTTGAGAAGGTGGTGGTGAGCTGCCTTCTTGATCTAAAGCAGTCCACCCACACTGCCCTTAGGGAGGCAATTTTAGGATTTTGACTCAGCAACAGTGAAGGGATCGTGATATATTTCCAAGTCAGGATGGTGAGTGACTTGGAGGGGAACTTGCAGGTGGTGGAGTTCCCATGTGTCTACTGCCCTTGTCCTTCTAGAAGGAAGTGGTTGTGGGTTTGGAAGGTGCTGTCTCAGGATCTTTGGTGAATTTCTGCAGTACATCTTACTGTATTTCAATACACCCTGCTGCTGCTGAGCATCAGTGATAGAGGGAGTGAATTATAAGGATTGAAAGGTAGAAGCTGTCAGTCAACATAAAGGGAAGCAAAGTGTTCGTGGAAGAAGCCTTATGGCAGAATGGGTAGAATTCTTGTCTTTGAGTTGGAGTACCATGGGTGGTATATTCATCACATGATCAAACTGTTTTGAGTGTCAACTTTGCAAAGCTTTTCAACACCCAATCAACAGCAGGTAGTAAAAGTGGGAGAGATTCCTGAATAGCCACATGATAGAAATAATATTGGAGTCATTTCCACCACTGTCCGCAAGTTCCAGTCTATTATATGCATGCAAATGTGCAAGGTGCCATAGCAACTCCGATTCCTTGAGCAAACTGTTCACACAAAAGGGATCAATCCTAGTCCAGGGAGTGAGGTTGGAATCTCACCAGGTACTTCATAGAAGAAGCTGTAAAACTTAGCTAGAAAACATAAAATGTAGCTAAAAAAACTTACCTAGGAGGATGTGGATGAATAAAGACTGAAAAGCGGATTACATTAATTTAAATGTTTAAAATAAAAGTCCCAAGATGCTAATCATATGTATCCAAAAGCAAACATGATGACTGGGGAGTAAACTGCTGAAGCATCAGTCATCAGTTCCTGTGTTACCCCCAATTAAGAAAGGCCATTAATTGAAGATAGGAAATTATAGGCCAATTAATCTTGCCCTGGTTGAGGTTAACCTTGCAGAAATGAAACAGCACTTAACAGAGGAAAGAGCTAATTGGAGATAGTCAACATAGATTTTTTTCAACAGAAAAACTGAGATTGAAATAACTGAAGGAAGTCCTTGAATATATAGGTTCAAGGGATGTGTTTAATATTATCTGTATGAATTTTCAATAGGCATAAAACACTACATTTTTGAGTATGAGAAAGTAACAGGTTATAGGAGAGCATGGCTGTATCAGAGAAGTGGTCAGAAAAATGTGAAAGATGATATTTTAGGATAAGGGATAATGAAAAGAAGTGGATTTCAAATTTTAATATTTTTAGCAGGATAAATTTGCTGAGAGATCTGGGAATAGATTCATAGATTTTAAAGATGGCAATTTGAATCTATATAATCAACTTCTCAATCTCTGGTTTCCCAAAGACACTTTGCAGTCTACTTTGAAGTGTAGTGATTCTCATGACACAGGGAAACGTAGCAGCCAATGTGTGCACGGCTTTGGGTTCAGATCTCATCCAAGTGATTCCAGCTTTAAAAGTTCATGTTCCATTAACCTGGCGTGTCAATCCAGGTTGTCTTGTACTTGAAATCTTTGCAGCTGCATTCCTGCACATCCTTCCTCGAATTGATGCCAGATTCAAACTAATATTTGGAAAAGAGGAAGCCTGCACTCCATTGACCACTCGGCCTTTGGGGGCTGGTTTCCTCGATTTAAGAATAAGTACACATTCCTGTTAAATACATGGCCTTAGTGCTTGATAAAACTGGAAGAATGTTGGTTACAATCTGTTTAGCTCCTGCTGAAAACACTCCGTTATATCTTGATGGGTGGAGCTTATCCCATGATGTCAGGTATTTAATACCTCAACTATAAGATACAGAGAAATGAAGGGACCTTGATATGTTATTCCTAAAGGTGGAAGGTCAAGTAGATTAAATAGTTAAAAAAAACACTGAGGAGATACTTCCCTTCAGTCGCCAAGGTATCAATTAAAATGCAGCAAACTTATCCTTGAAGTGAGTACAACGGTTAAGCCATAGTTAGATCACTTGTATAGCACGTAGGATATAATCATCCTGGAGAGGACATAGAGAAGATTTATGATGATGTTGAAAGAACTGGAGAATTTATTCTATGGAGAAAGATTGGATTGGCTAGGGTTATTTTCTTTGGAACAGAGGAAGCTGTGAGGAGATTTTACTGAAGTGTATAACATGACGAAGGACTTTGTGGATTGGAAGGACCTATTTTCCGAGGTAAAGAGGTGGCAAATGAGGGGACATAGATAAAAAGGCAGAGGAATTAGAAAGGAGTTGAGGAGAAATTATTCATCTGAGTGCAGGTCTTGAATCCACTGCCTGAAAGAGAAGTAAAAACAGGATCCTGATCACTTTTTAAAAAGAAATCTGATCATGTACTTGAAGTGTGCTTACAGGTCAAAATCTAGAAAGTGGCATTATTGGCTGGATAGTTCTTTTATACCCAGCACAGGCATGGAGAGACAAATGGTCCCTTTCTGCACTGTGAATGTTCTACACTTCAATTAGTTTCTGTCGATGTGGGAAGTGATGTCAAATGAGTTATTTTACCTTGTACATGGCACAGAAAGTAAACAGAGAAGAGAAAAATGAAGCTGTCTTTACATTCCACACATTTCCTTCTCAAATCTGATGCTGTATCTCACAGTTTAATCATGCTCCAATTTGGTTTGACTTTTCCATTTGCTGCACCATGTCGCTTCATGGTCTGTCAGTGCGAGATTACTTAATTACAGCTTAATTCAGAATACAAATCAGACTTGCCTCCACTGCCTGCCCTGACTCATTAAAAGCAAATAGGAAATGAGGCAAGGGTCCCATTTTCTTTTTGCTGCTTGAGATCAGCCACCAATTGTTGAATTTTCTGACAGTATTGCATTGACATTGAATATCAGCTTTGCTAAAGAGACAGCAGGCAGTGACCACATTGAAGATTTTTAAAAATATATTGTTTTTACTGGTATAGCAGATTGTGCAGCACCATTTCCTTTCTCCCTTGCCCCCAGCTGGCTCAGGTGGATAATCTAACATGACAATTGGATGCTGGCTGCAAGGGACAGAGCACAACCCTGGAATTGGGAAGAAAGCTTCAACTGATGGTCGTCAGGCAAGGCTACTAACAGAAGAATGTTGAAGCTACTATATTTCCTGGAAAGCAGCACTCAAATACAAAACATAAAAATATAGAAGGTAGGAACAGGAGTAGGCCATTCCACTAGTTCAGCCTGCTCTGCCATTCATCATGATTGTGACTCATCATTGAGTTCAATGCCCTCATCACACCCACCCTCATACCCCATGAATACTTTAGTTCCAAGAGATACCATCTCCTGCTTGAAAGCACTTAATGTTATAGCCTCAACCACTTTTTGTGGTAATGAATTGCACAGGCTCACACTGTCTGGGTAAGAAATTTCTCCTCATCTCAATCCTAAAAGGCTTACCACTTATCCTTAAATTATGGCCCTGGTTCTGGATTCCCTCAACGTTGGGAATGTGCTTCATGCATTTAAACTATCTTCTCTGTTAGAATTTTATAGGTTTCTACAAGATTCCCATTCATTCTTCTAAACTTAAGTGAATACAGTTCTGCCATCCCAAGAATCAATTTGGTAAACCTTCATTGCACTCCCTCTAGAGCAAAAACATCCTTCCTCCAATGAGGGGACCAAAATTGTACACAACATTCCAGGTGTGGCCTCACTAATGCCCCATATAATTGCAGCATGACATCTTTGTTCCCGCACTCAAATCCTCTCGCTGTTGTTACAACATAGGGTAAACCCCTCTGGTAATTTAAACCCAACACACAGAGAAGCTCACTTCGTGGCATAATCTGTGAAATTCTGAGAGGCCACGAACTATCCCCAAGGTCACTATTTAAAGTAAAAAATAACCATTTTATTCTTTAAGTCCAACAGAGAATATTAAAACCAACAACTATTTACAGCTCCTTTCTGTTAAACCTATCTTGTACGTCGCCACTCTACAAAACTGCTCCAATAAAAACCCAGACTAAGATTTATTTAAAGAATGCAAATTTCAAAACCAATCAGAATCTCCTCTTTGTATCTTCCTCTGTAGATTTTTGCCCGTAATCTTTCTTCAGTATTCTACTTCATAGGTCTTTCATATGAACAGGTGCCCTTCAGAGAGCTATTCAGCTAGCAGTCTACACTTGTTAGTTTTCTTGGCAGTTCTCGAACTGTTCAAAATGGATGATTTTATACCCCAAGTTATTGGATCATTTCATTAATTTGGTGTTTTCAAAATGGTAAATTCAAACTTGATTGGACTTTGGTATCTGCGGCATAATTTAAACTGATTGGCTGAATTTGAATATGTTTTTTGTATCATGGCAACTCATCTGGACTCAAATGTTACATTTTAAATTCTTTCTGAACACGCTGTGCCAGCCAGAAATTTCCGCTCCCTTAAAGTTACAGTACACACCTACACCTTCATAACACTATGAAGGCCAACATACAATTTGCTTTCTTCACTACCTGCTGTAGTTGCGTGTTTACTTTCAGTGACTGGTGCATAAGCATACCACTTAATTGAGCAATCCCCTTCCCAGTTTACAGCCATTCAAATACCAATCTTTCTTATTATTTTTGCTACCAAAGTGGTTAACTTCACACTTACATGATACTGCATTTGCCATGCATGTTCTCACTCACTCTACTTGTTGAAATCATACTGCAACATCTCCTCATCTTCCTCACAGCTCACCCTTCCACCCAGCTTTGCATCATCTGTAAATTTTGAGCTATTATATTTAGTTCCATAATCTAAATCATTGACATACATTGTGAATAGCTGGGATCCTAGTAACAAGGTACCCTATTGGTCATTACCTGCCACAAATGACCCATTGATTCCTACCTTTTGTTTCCTGCCTGCTAACCAGTTTTCTATCCATCTCAACATATTACCCCCCGATCCAAATACTTTACTTTCACATTTTAATCTATTACATGAGACTCTGTCAAAAGTGTTCTGATAAATCACATCCACTGGCTCCTTCTGATCAACTGTCCTAATTACACCCTCAAAGAATTTCAACAGATTTGTCAAGCATGATTTCCTCTTTGTACATTCATACTGATTGTGTCTGGTTCTACCACTGTTTTCTAGTTCAAATTAATTTAGTTGATATCAAACCGTCACTGCTATAAATTGTTGTTTCATTTTTAATCTGGTATTCTTGCATCTGTCTTGGTAGTGCAGAATAAAAAGTCAAGACAGATTTTTTTAAAAAATTGACATCTTCAATAGCACTCAAGCAGAGGTCTCATTTATTACAAAAATGTCCTGCATTTTATGGGCAAATGATTAAACCTGGAACAAATGATTAAGTATTGAAAATAGTTGTCAGTACATGATTAAAATCTGTAAAAAAACATCACTTCATCAAAAAATGCAAAATATTATACAAAAGATCTTAATAAATTTCATGGTAGCTTGCATTCCGTTTAATTATTTTAATGCTGGCTTCCGACATTTCATTTTTCTTCACCTCAATGGTTGAAAAATTGTGCAGCATTAAAAAAGTCTTTCAAAAAGTGATAGCAAGAACAGTAATGCAATGCTACAAATGTGACATGGCTTACAAGCTGTGAAATGTTGGGTTAAGATCTTGCATGTGCTCGGAATTGTACAATAGTTGATGGTATTTATTTTACTCTGTGACTCTGCTGTCAGTACAGTGGCACCTACCTTTGTTTGGCAAGATTTGGTTTCCTGTTCTGAAGGCCAAAATGTGAGGTTCTGTGCTGAAGTCTTGTGTTTCATTCACCTCACCTCTTTGCGCTTTATTCATGTGTTGCAGCAATTTTCTTTTCACATAATACTTGGAAACTTTGACAGAACAAATTGTCATCTCTTCTGCTGCCTACATGCTTAAGCACACTAAGTCCTATTATTTATCCCTGTGACCTATGTTGGCACCCAGACCGACACTATGAAAAAGCTTCAAATTTTCATCCGTGCTTTCAAATTTATCTGTGGTCTTTTCACCCCTCTTTATCTCTGGAAATTCCTCCAGTTCTACCAGCCACAAATATCTCTTTGCTCTTCCATTTCTGAGCTCTTGCTCATCCTTGATATTGACTGTAATGCCTAACCCTATGGAATTGCTCCCTTAAACCTCGCTACCTTTTACCTTTCTCATCAAGATGTTCCTTGAGACAAACCTCACTGATTAAGCTTTTAGTCACCTATTATGTTATCTACTTATGTGGTTAAGTATCAAATTGTCTTTGATTAAGTCTCTGTGAGGCAAATTTGTAATGTTAATCATGCTTCATAAAGGCAATTGTTACTTATGTAGTTGTTGTCAGATCTGTAATATTAACCGAAAGGAAGTAGGCTGGTTTTTATTACATAGAATCTAACTTAGTGAATTGCTGACTGGGATACAGAATTACCACTCATGCTGACTTATATCTACTTGCACTTTATTCTAATTTATATATAATAGTAGATCAACACTTTTTTTTATTAGAAAGAGATGATTGAAATGTAGAACACACAAGGAATAGAGGAAAGAACTTAGGGGGAAGTGTTGCACCAAATAATTTCAGTTTTGAGTAATTATTGCTCATTTTGAAGAAATATTGAGATAGTTTAGATTTAAAAAGTTTGATTGTGTGAGTCTGTTCACTGAATAGCTGAATCATAAAGGAATGGCTCAATCAGTTGAATTAAGAATGTATGCTGAATAGACTGTTCGGAGTCAGGATGGTGGCTAAGGCCTCAGTGCGTCTTCAAGATCCTGAGAGGCTGGTACTTTCCAGGAATTCTATTACTCACCTATTGACTCCCACTAGAAGTGTCTGTTTTATAGACAAGATCCAACTTGGCTATGGCAGCCTCCAGTGTTGACCAACTGACAGCATTCACTCGTTATGTATAATTAATAGGCTCTTGGTAGAAATACTAGTGGGATACTCATGCTTGTGTTTCAATCTTTTGCAATTAGTTTGTAGATTCAGGATGCTGGTGGTAATGGTGGGGCAGAAGGATGGGGTGTGGGCTTGGGGGAAGGATTAGGAAATGTTGACACTTGGTCCACAGGAAACTAATCCAAGGTTTGGTGTCTTATTTTTCCTGATTATAGTGATATGCAATAAATGCAAGTGTGTTAGACTCTGTGAAACATCCAGGGTTTGGCTGTTCCTTGTTCCCTGCTCCCTCATCACAATGATGTGTGTCTCATGAAAATGTTTCATATATTCAGGAGTTATGAACTTTAGACCAAAAATTCATTTTTACCCATTTCTGACCACATGGCAGTGGGTCAGTGAGGTAGCTGATGAAGAATGTGCAAACCCTCAAACAGGCTCCTCTCCTTAATGCATTCTTGGGATATGGCCATCTTTATCTGGTTTTACATATATGTCACATATTTAATTATCCTTGTAAAGGTGGTGGAGAGCTGCTTTCTTTAGCTGCCGCAGTATGTGTAATGTAGGTATACCCACAATGCTGTGAGTGAGGCTGTTTCAACATTTTGACCCAGTGACAGTGAAGGAATGGTAATACAACTGTTTGTTGATAGAGTTCCAGTTGGAATGCCATGTTTCTAGGAATTCTACTGCTCTGTTCACCAAATTATGAAGGTGTGATGGCAAAAAGCCTGTCTTCCTCTGCATCTGCAGCCTTTGGTCTTCCACATGATAAAGATTTGAAAAGTACTGTCTAAGGAAACTGGCAAAATAGTTTTTGACTCTTTCAGGGACATACAATGTAATTATATTTCATCCCTGGTGCCAATATAGTAGGCAGTAGATTTCTAATGCTTAATGCCCAGAAAATGTTGCTCAGTGGCCTGATTCATAGGCAGGAATGTTGCATTTCCCAAAGCAAGTTTCAATTCAGAAACAAAGCTAATGATATGGGCTAAAAGTACAATCCTAAAGGGGCAGTACCGTCTTTTCCTGAGGCTTTTTCTTGTTAAAAACTCAAGCTTCTCCATTGAGCACAGATATGACAGAGGTTTCCCTATTTAAAAAGTAACAACTTGAATTACTGATCGCAGAACCACACATAGTTCAAGTTGCTGCTAATTCTTGCCCAAAATGTTCAGATCTTTAAAAAATTTGTTTCCTTTTTGTTTAATTTTTAAGGTTGAATATCAACATTATGCCCTTGTTTCATGAGCTGTTGATTATAAACACAGAGCAGATTCATTAAGTTTTTAAACTCTTTCCTTTTATACTTTCTAATATTAGTACTTTCTAATATTCAGTGTGTTGCTGTTATGATCTTTATTTTGGTTGTTTATCATCTAATTCCACAAGAATAAATCATACCTTTACCCTGCAGTACTTCCTGATTATTGTTTACGAATCCACAATGGTGCCTGTGGCAATATTCTGTTTCATATCTTTGCACTGGTGGTCTCATGATCTGTGTCTTGGTTTAGCTTATGCTCCACACTCTAAGTCAGAAACAAAATGAAAAGATCATGAAATTAAATGTTGTGGAGGCTTGATTGACTTGATATAATTTATACTGGCTATGGTACAACACACGTGAAAGTCTGTCAAAGCCACTTCTTGGGCAGTAAATACATCACCACATGCCAAATTCTGACTATTCGCTTTCTAATACTCAATACAGATTTGTTGCATTGCAACAGGCGATAAAGCCTCACAAGAGATTTTGTTTTCCAATTATACATTTCATTTTCAGAAAAGATAGCAAATAATGAAGGACATGAAGATGAATATTACTGAAAACATTATTTGAGACTGATTGCTGTGGCTCATTATTTTTTGATATCAACTTCTTGCTTCATTAACTTAAGCCAATGAACATCACAATGTTATTCAGCATGACTCAATAACATTTTCACAAAGAGAAAATCCCAAACCAGTTTCTTTGGTGGCTTATTACACTTATGGCTTTGCATTAAAGTTCTTAATTTTAGTTTCACTATGGTGATTGGAAAGGCAGATATAGGAGTGAGAGAAAGTCTGATAAAAATGATAATCATGACATTTGTTATCAGAGTACATCACACAGGCATGGGAAGGAGTTGTCAATGCATTATATTGTCACTGAGAGTTCAGAATCATTTTCATGGGCAGTCTTACTTTAATTCATTTGGCAAGATGCATTTACTTGACTCTGACAGGTACATACCCTTTGGAAGGCCAGGCCTGTGGAAATAGGGCCAGACTATAGACCCCTAAAAGTAACTACAATGTGGGACAAAGTATGCTAACTATTGGGTGCTTCTGTTGAAAGGACAACAATAGTCATGGGTGACTTCACTCTATGTATATATATATAAACTGGATAAAATAGATTGGTAATCAAAGCCTGGATGAGTAGCTCATGGAATGCTTTCAAGATTGTTTCTTAAAGCAACACCTTCTGGAACTGACCACATAGACTGAAAAAGAAAGAATATTCCTGGTAAAAAGAAAAATTTTCAAGTGAAGGCCTGCTACCTCCGGTTATCCAAAGTGTTTAAGGAAAGCATCAAACTTAAGGAAAAAACAAGTAAAATGCATGGTTTAGTGCCACATCAAATGATTGGTCAGAACAACTGCAGAGATCATTAAACTGCTAATTAGGAGAAAGAAATTCAATATGAAGGAAAGTGAGCTGGGAATGTAACAACAAGCATCCAGAGTTTCAGCAAGTACCTAAACAGGAAAAAGAAAGTAAAGTTAGTGTTAGTCCACTAAAAAGTGAAAATTTGGAGGTTACAGTAGGTAGTTAGGTAATGGCAGATGACAAGAATAAATATTTTGCTTCTGTCGTCACTATAGAGCATGGACGACACATTCCAAGAATAGCTGTAAATTAGCCAGTGTAAGAAGAGAGGTTTTAGTGAAATTATGATAACATGGTGAGTAGTATTATGCTAACTGCTGGTGCTGTGGGCTCAACAATTTGCTGTACACTTAGAAAAACTCAAGGTTATCATGAAAAGTTAGCTTCGTTTTGTCAAGGAGAGGTTGTGTTTAACCAATTTATCGGAGTCCATCGAAGGAGTAACATGGTGTGGACAAAGGATGCCTTTACTTGGAGTTATATTTTGGAGGAGTGTGGAGCATAACCTACTTGGAGTTCCAGAAAGCATTTGATAAGGTCATCTTCATCAATGATTACTATAGAAAACAAAAGTATTGGTGTAGGGAGTATCATATTAGCATGGATAGAAGTTTGGCTGACTGACAGAAAACAGAGAGCGTACATAAATGTGTCTGTTATTTATTGGCAGGATATGATGAGTGGAGTTGTGCAGAGGAAACTGCTGGGGTCTCAACATTTTACAACTTATGTCAAGACCTTTGATGAGGGGAGCAAAGACATGGTTGCTAAATGCACACAAGAAACCAAGATAAGTAGGAAAGTATGATGTGAAGAAGACATAAGGATTTTGCAGACAGATGTAGATGAGATTGAGTGAGTGGGCAGAATCTGATGGTTAGAGTATAATGTAAAGTTCTTCACTTTAGCAGGCAGGCAGAAAAGGAAGGTATTATTTAGATGTGGTACAGAATATTGTGGTGCAGATGGATTTAGATATTCTAGGGCATGAGTTAAAAAGAATTGTGTGCAGGTACAGTACGTAATCAAGAAGGCTACAGGGATGCTATCTTTTATTTCAAGAGAAACTGAACATAAAAGTAAGGATGTTATGCTTCAATTGCACAAGGCTTTGGTGACATGACATCTCAAATACTGTGTGTAGTTTTGATCCCCTTATTTAAGTAAATACATTTGAGGCAGTTCAGAGGAGATTTCTAGATTGATACTGGGAATGAGCAGATTGGTTCTTGAGGATAATTTGGACAGGCTAGGTTTGTTCCTCTGGAGTTTAGAAGAGGGAGGAGTGACTTGACTGAAGCATGTAAGAAGCAGAATGTGTTGACAAGTTGGAAAGACAGTTTCCTCTTGTGGGTCAGAGCAGACCGGGGAGCGCTTTTGCTTATATTAGAGGTCCCTTTTTTAGGATAGAGATAGGGAGAATCCTTTTCTCTGTAGGATATGTGACTTTAGACAGAGGTGGAGGTGGGTCATTAGTAGAGTAGAGCACATAGTAGAGTAGGTTTTATTTGTCATTTCTACTACATACAATCTATACAGTAAAAACGAGACAGTGTTCCTCCAGTACCGAGGGTGCATTAAACTATTTTTAAGATAAAGACTATCATTAGGCAAGAGAATCAAAGCTTATTGGGACAAATGGGAATTTGGGATTCAAAATACGAACAGATCAGCCGTCATGTTGTTGAACGGCAGAGCAGGTTTGAGGGGTCAAATGTCTACCTCCGCTCCTATATCAAATGCTCATGTTTTTAAGGCCTCAGTGGGGATGTGCACAATGATAGGTGGTGCAGAGGTTTGCAATAATGGCTGGTGTGCCAGTGGCCAGTAGTGCCACTTAAAAGCCAATTGTTGGAGATTAATTGGAATAGTTGAGGTCCACAGGGGATCCGGGGATCACTGTAGCTCCGTAGAGGTAGTCTTGCAGCAGAGCAAGGGTTTCTTACTGTAAAGTGCATCACAAAGTCTGGAAGTCATGAAAATAATTATGTAATTGTAAGGAATGTAGGAAATAAAGTGTAAAAGAAATTCTGGTAAAATTTGACTGTTAGATTATGTTGCTTCCCTTCTTTTGTGGAATCAAATTTATTTCATTAAGTGTCCTTTTTTAGAATTACAAACATGAGTTCATGTTCTGTTTTAGTTGAAATACTAATAACAACACTAATTCACAATTTCCAAGTTCTGTTCAATATTATTACCAATTGGAAGAACTGTTCAATACACGGTCACCCAAATGTACTTTCCTAAGTAGAAGTTGATTAATAAAATTCACTGGACTCCTTCATCTCAGCCCATGGCACTGTTTTTTTTATTGTATTTTCACTTGTAACAGGAGAGAGGTCTGGTACCCATACCCATGTTCTAACAGCAGGCTTGTACTACCACCATAGGAGAGATGGGGAAAATCTGAGGCAATGGGTTGAACTTGTTCGGGCATTGGGGGTCTTGCTTGCTAATTGGAGAACCAATCAGATGCTGCTTGGGGAGTGTCATGGGAGATATGTTACGGAGTCTGGAGAAGCAATGGCATTGTGATGGCCTTCAGCATTCACCTTCTAACCAATGACAAGGTGCCTGTGGGGCAGCTGCTATGGTGGACACCGTATGGGGAAGAATCCTCTTGCAGGTAGATTACTGCTATTGGTGGCAGGTGGAAGCCCTGATGGCAACCTAAGGGACTCAAATAGCAATGGGCTGGAATGGCCCAGAACTTAATTCAAATGGAGGTGAGAAAGTGGCGTGGTTTGGGGGCACCATCATCCCATCTAATTTAAGTGGCTGTCCGCCTCTGAGCTATTTCCCAGAACAAAACATTTAATAGAGTACTAATTGAACAACAACTGAAGCTGGAGGTTAAATACAATAATAACCAACTCAGAAACATCATTTCTGGGAAATTAGATACACATGGGTATGAGAAATACTTTTGTGATATAAAGGTATTGTTAAACTCTATATGTGCTCTTCATATTAACAAGGTCCAATAAAACCTCACTTCATAACACTAATACAAAAGAATTACAACTAGCCCAGTAAGATGGTGCTAAATCATTTTTTTATTTCCTACAAATGCTTGTCTGACATATCAAATTTGTTTTTTCTATTTTGATGAACCAGAAGCATCTAGCTACAATTTTTATTAGAGTACAGGAACTAATTGATAGTTGGAGTCATAGGTAGAGACGTACAGCACAGAAACAGACCCATCGGTCCAACTCGTTCATGCTGACCACTTATCCTATTTCCTTCCTTTACAATGTCCATTGCTTTGTTGTCATGGAGGGACTGTTTGACTATATGCTCTCCTGGGTTTTATAAAACAACAACATTGTGCTTCATTTAATCATAGAAATTATCATACAAGATTAAATCAGATGAAATATAACTGTTTGGCAATAGCTTACCATTGAAAAGCTTTATCTATCATTGAAAATATCCTTTACAGAAGCTCTTCCAATTTAGCTGGGCCAGACTATTTCACCTCTTACAAAATTGCAACACTTGAGGTTATATGCATTACATCAATTATATCAATTGTTTTGTTTTCTTGCAAACTGATTGAACTGTCCAAAACAAATATCAAGATGAGTTGTTTAAAAGCAACATAGGCAGTTATGGTAACAGTGTCTTCTTGAAATGAAACACAGGCATTTGTAGACTCCCATCCAACAAATTTCCTACATTCCCCCTTTGATTCTGTTATGTCTCAGGATGTACTGAGCAGAGTTGTGATTAACCATTTGGGGAAGCGAGGGAAAGCTCTGAAACAAACCAATATGTGCCAGTATTTTTCACCTCTTCACTGAGAATTATATTAAGAGCAAGAGGAAAATAATTTGTAACTTACTATTATTGCAACATTAGGTAATAAATTTCTGGAGGAGCTTACCAGGGAAAGCCATTGGCATAAATCATATATTTGGCTTGAAGAAATAGTTAAGAACATATTGTAGCAATTGAAGAATAACATGAACAATCAGGGACTTAGCAAAGATGGAAGTACTGGGGCTGATGATATTTATCTGTTGCTAGGTATCCCCAGTTTATCTGGCAATAGGGCATGATTTAAAAAGTGTCTGAGCAGAACAGAAAGTTGTCTTTCAAGTTGAAAGTTCAAGGCAGGGAAAATTTGAATAGATCATTCCATCTGAAAATTTGCATAACATTGAACATTTTATATTTGATCTAACCTGTTGTTGCATCTGGTTGATTTAGGAAATAACCAAATATGTGGTGTCTTTTCAATGGAATATTGTTTCCCCAGGGAATCTGTCACAAACATTGTTTCATCAAGCTCTTTATACGTAAGTGTGTTGGTCGATGCAAATGGAACCAAAAGTCACTATCAAGGCTACTAAGACGAAACTAATCTGATATGTTCATTCTCCTTCCTCACTTCATAGACCAATCAGTATTAAAGTCAAATGGAAAACTGCAGCTGAACATTCACGTAGTAACAGTTTGTATAAAAATAAATCACGTTCTTTCTTTCATTAGTAAGCTATATTTCAGATAACAGCAAATCTTTATAAATGATACATTATCTGCCCAGTTGCATGCAAGTGCACCAATGAAATGATTTGTTAAATATAATAGCGAGATTTTCGATCCCAAATATAATTTACACTTGAAAGGAAAGGAGTGGGTGCAGAGCTGATAGTGTGTAATTATTCACAGCCTCAAATATGGTTTTGGATACCTACAGGTGGCCTGAATAGAGGGTGAAAAAATTGTGGTTCCATGGAGATTTAAAGCTGTGGAACTAGTCTGTTGAAGTTTACTGTCATAAGAGATTCCTATCTCTGTATCCTCAAGAGCTTGTCACCAGGCAGCTGTAATGTAAAAGTTTGATCGGCTGAAGCTGAGTATTGCCATAGTCCCAGCGGAGCTGAGGTTCCTCTCACATTAGAGAGAGGTGACTGATGAGGGAGCTAAAGCAGAGGGTCATCAAACCTCAGGCCAGGAGGGATAAGGTTGACAAGGCAGGGCTTTCCTAACAACCTCAGCCAAAACAAGAATTGAACTCTTACTGTTAGTGTCTCTCTGCATCACAAACCAGCCATTCAGCTGAATGAGATCCAAATGATGGGTTACGTTACTCATAAACAGGACTGTTAAAGGGACACTACCCATACTGCCCATGGGAAAGTAACACCAGACAGAAACAGAGAGGAAACCTTTGGTCACACTCCTCTGCTGCCATTTTCACTGTGGTCTTCAGTGAGCCCTAAATGTGGAATTGTAAAGAGTGATGGGATTGTATTCTTCAAAGTTTAAAAGGCTAGGGAATAGATTGTATCAACACTATTAAATGGAAGAGATATTAAAGGGAACAGATGGACGAGGGAGAGGTCTGAGGGGGATGTAAACTCAAAATTTAAGGCTGACAGTTCAGGAAACCATTAATACGTCAGTGTTACACACAAAGGGTGACAGACATTTGGAACTCTCTTGCAAAAATGGTAAGTATAGATACTTTTGCACTATATGTGGGCATTGCTGGTCACACCAGCATTTAATGCCCATCCCTTATTTCCCTGGGGGAAGTGGTGGTGAGCTGCCTTCTTGAATCACTGCAGTCCTTGGAGTGTAAGTATAGCCACAGTGCTGTTAGAAAGTGAGTTCAAGGATTTTACCGTCATGGCTAACGTAACCCCAATATTGTTCCAAGTTAGTCACGTGGCTTGGAGTGGAAGATGTAAGGGATGGCACTCACATGCATCTTCTGCCTTGATCTTTTAGGTGGCAGAGGTAAAATGGTTTCAAAAGTCCTGTTGAAGAAGCCTCGATGAATTGTTGCACTCACCTTTAGGCATACCCATGACTGCCATTCTGTCTGTGGTGGATAAAGTGAATGTTGAAGGTGTTGGATGAGTGTCAGTCAAACAGCCTGCTTTGCCCTGGATGGTATTGTGTGTTTTGAATGTTGTTGGAGCTGTGCTAATCTGAGAAAGTGGACAGCATTCCTGCCCTGTGCCCTGTGGATGGTGGATAGGCTTTTTGGAGACAGGAAGTGAATTCCTCACAGCAGACTTCCTAGCTTCTGATCTGATCCTATAACCAAAGTGCTCTTTTTGCTGCTGCAGTTCAGTTTCTGATCAATGATACTCCCCATAGTGTTGGTAGTAGAGGATTCAGTAATGTTAATGTCAAGGGGAGATACTTCGATTCCCTCTTACTGGAAATGATCAATGCTGTGTATTTGGGTGGCTTGATTGCTAAATGTCACTAAACTGTTCAAGCCTGATATTATCTGGGCCTGGCTGCTTTTGGACATGGACAGCTTCAGTATTTGTGGAGTTAAAAATGGAGCTGAACATTTTCCAGTAATCAGTGAACAGTCCCACCTCTGACCTTATGATGGAAGGAAGATAATTAATACATTGACTGAAGGTGCTTAGTCCCAGCACATTACCCTGAGGAAATGGAGTCACGCAGTCATAGAGATGTACAGCATGCTAACAGACCTTTCAGTCCAATTCATCTGTGCTGACCAGATATTCTAAATTAATCTAATCCTGTTTGCCAGCATTTGGCCCATACCTCTCTGAACAGTTACTATTCACATACCCACCCAGATACCTTTTAAATGTTGTAATAGTGCAGTAATGTCCTAGTAGTGAGATGATTAACCTCATTACCACCTTCTTTGTATTCAGTATGAATCAAATGAGCCAGAGTTTTCCCTCCCATTCCCATTCACCCAAGTTTTGCTTGGGTTCCTTGATGCCACCCTTGGTCAAATATTGTCTTGATGTGAATAGTGGAGGATTCCTGATGAAGGGTTTTTGCCCAAAACATCGATTCTCCTGCTCCTTGGATGCTGACTGACCTGCTGTGCTTTTCCAGCTCCACACTCTTGACTTTGATGTCAATGGCATCCACTCTCAACTCCCCTCTTGACCTTAACTAATTTGTTTATGTTTAGACTAAGGCTTATTGAGGTCAGAATCTGAGTGGCCCTAGTGGAGCATAAAATGAGTATTAGTGAGCAGGTTGTTCGTGAATAAGTACTGCCTGATGGCACTGTTGAATGCCACTTCTATCACTTTACTGAGAAATTTAGCTGTGTTGAATTTGTCTTGCTTCTTAGAGACAAGACATACTTGGGCAATTTTTTACCTTGTTAAATAAATAGCAGTGTTGTAGCTGTACTACAATAGCTTTGTTATAGGCACATTGGCCGTGGAGCACAATTCTTTAGGACTTTTGCCAAAATATTGTTATGGACTATTTTCTTTTCCATATCCAATTATCCAATGTCTTTGACTATTTTTAAATATCACGTGAAATGAGTGAAATTAGCTGAAAACTGGCATCTGTGATGCTTGGGACCTCAGGTGGATATACTGAGCTGGAGGTTTCATTTGGCATCTCCGGCTGATGCGAGATCAATTGCCAATTTTAAGTCAGGAGATTGATAGATTTCTTTAAGGTAATGAAAAATGTGAGGAATGGTATATGTAATCAGTTCATAGGGTTACCATGAACTCATTGAATTCAAGGGGCTGAATTATCCATTCCATTGCTGTGTTCCTACTCAGAGGTTCACAACAACCTCTCTTCAAACTACCTGGAGATAACTGATTTGTCAGAACATTTAAAAATTATTATATGGAGGTGCATTTGAAATATATGTTTCAGAAAAAGACACTTGCATTTTTGTAGTGTCTTTCTTGCCTTCTTGACATTCTAAAGTGCTTCATGACTAATAAATTGTTTGTCTTTGCCAGCAAATGTGGTAACAAGACCCCACATACCAAAGACGAGATGTGAGATGCATAACTAATTACTCACTTACAGCATGCATGACAAGTCAGAACACCAGAATTTACATTCTTCACTGAACTAAAAGCAGTTGCAAAATTGTTAATTTTTAGATTAATTTTCATGAATGGAATATGATTTGGAATATGTATTGATTTTGAGAAATTTCTTTGCATGATCAGGGCTCTCTTACAAATAACTACTTGTCTACAGCAGATAATAAGGAAAGCAGATGGAATGTTGGCTTTTATAGCTCAAGCAATAGAATATAAAGTCAAGGATGTATTGCTGCAACTTTACAAGGCATTAGTGAGACTTCACCTGGAGTATTGTACACAGTTTTGGTCCCCTTATTTGAGGAAAGGTATAGTGGCACTGGACACAGTTCAAAGGAGGTTCACTAGATTGATGCCAGAGTGGAGGGGTTTGGCATGTGAAGACAGATTGAACCTTCTGGAATCTAGAAGAATGAAAGGAGATCAAATTGAGGTATTCAAGATGATAAATGATATGGATAAATGTGAAGTGGTTGTTTCCTCTTGTGGAACATTCTAGGAGGAGGGGTCATAGTCTTAGGATAAAGGATAGCAAATTTACAACAGAATTGAAGAGACGCTACTTCGCCCAAAGGGTTGTGAATCTGGAATTCACTACTCCAAAGTGCGGTGGATGCTGGGACAGTGAGTAAATTTACGGAGAAGTCAGATAGGTTTTAATTGGTAATTGGTTGAAGGAGTACGGGGAAAATGCAGGAAAATGGGGGTGAGGATCATATCAGCCATGATTAATGGGCCGAATGGCCTAATTCTGCTCCCATATATTATGAAGTTATAAACTTAGGATTAACATTGAAATGTCTTTGGTCTTATTTTGTGACATTAATATCATTTCTCAGAATCGTTATCTTTTGTTTCTTCTGATAATTGAGTGTGTCTTTCAGCTTCCTGCAGCTAAAAAAATAAGTAATGTTTTAGTCATTTTGGTGAACATGTGACCCAGAACACAGGGTGTTCTTATTCACCTTCGTATCTTCACTCCATTTTTTACAAAAATTCTCAGTCTCTGGATATTTTGTCAAGTTAATCATTTATTACCCATTTCTGGTTCCCATGAACAAGGCGTTTGGGGTCCAACTGATGTTGGTAAATAATGTCTTGATGACTGAAGTAAATATGAAATATTCACAAATACAATCTTTCAGATTCTGAGGTTTACATAGCACACACAGGTGTATGCTAAAGGCTAGCCAACTGCAATCATGTAACACACACACATACACAAAATCATCTTCTTTCTTCAACCTTTATTGTACTATGGAACTGAAATTGTCCAGTCCACTAACCAATCACTGAGTTTCAATCAATGCCTCATCATATAATTATAAAAATACCTAATTGGCAGGTTCTCAGTTTGTTTAGATGTCAATTCCATAACATTCCCTTCCCTTCCCCCATCCCAGACCTTAAACTGTTTGTTTTTGAGCAACTGGACCTCTTGTCAGCCAGCTGTGGCTATTACCTAATTAAACATGTCTTCTTGAGCTTCCACCTCTTGGGAGGCAGTGACTCTTTCTTTGGGTGTTTATCATTTTCCAACTCAGGGACCTAACTTTGATACCTGGTGCACCCAGCACATCTCTCCCTCAACCTGTATCTGTGGTTATGCAATCCTGAATTTCTATCAGGTATTCAAGACCCTTTTACAGCCACAATACAGTAATACTATATAATTTCCTTTGCTTGCCCAACTCACATATTTCAACACCAATTGAATGAAGAGGCCTACCAAGACAATAAGCAGATTAAAATCAATCACTTTGCTGTGGAGCTGAAGTCCCACATTTGCTAAGACTGGGGATAAGGCATCTTTTACTAAAGGATTTGTGACAGGTTTTTATGAGGATGTTACAGGCCTCCATTTTGCATGGTTATTTTCATATTGGACTCTCACTGATGTTTGAATTGGAGTTAATCTTTTCCTTTCTCTGCAATTATTGTGATCGTGCCAAATATCATGATGAAATGCTTAATCAGATTGTGTCTCCGACATGATTTGACTCCTGAGTAGTGGGTTCTGTGTTCAGAAGACCATTTTTCATCAGAGAATTAATTAGGACTATATTATTTCAACACAAAAAGGTTTGATTAGCTGTGCATTATTTCTCCTCTTCCTTGTACTTATTGTGTACTATTTGAATACTGGCTTTTAAAGTTCTGAAAATCTTTTATGCCAAGATGACTATAAAGCATCATAAACCCCAAATTAATATAGTGCATTTTTTTCAAAGCAAATCCTTTGATTAAAACCAACACTATAGTTTGTGCAATTCATTGAGAAATAAAAGGGCTTCAGAATTAATTCTCTTCTTTTTGTCCTTAATGCATCACTCTTGTGAGAGTTTATGCTAAGTTTCAGATGAAGTACAGGTGCAGAGCTTCTCCATTTCTGGAGAAACCTCTTGTATTTTTGCTACAAAAACTGAACAAGTACTTCAGATTGCTTTAAAACAAAACCCACACATTCACCTTGAAATAAAACAGCAATTGTCTTTTATTTAATTGAGACATGAGATGGAGGCCATTCTTGCCAGGGTAACTCTTCAGTTGAAACCTTTGTTTTTTTCTGCAGAATATAAATTCAAAGTGTGATCGCACAGCAAATAGAATTTCTTTTTTGAGGCTTTGGAGTGATTCATTTCAATTTTGGATCCCTTGCTCACAATTTCTACTTGTAGAATTGTAGGTGGTTCAGCTTTTCCCATCAGCTCATTTCATTCAGCACAATAAGGTCTCAGATGTCTTGCTGTTGTGCTCTGTGAAGGAATTATTATTAACCTGAGTGAAGAATAAATCTATTTCTCTCTTGGCTTGGTAACGACAGACCTGATGTGCCTGTCAGCCCTATTCATTTCAACATTACCCCATCACATTTTCTGATGGAAATTGCTTTCCAGATTTTCGGTCCCAGAAGATGAGTTGAACCATAATTCCCATCTTGTACTTGTTACACTTTAAACAGAGAGGTTTCTGAAGGAGTGGCTTTAAAAGGACAGATAAATTGAGGTACAAATTTCTTGATTTCGGTACTTTACTATTTTACAAGTAAAACAAGACAAATTTATGCAAGCAGAAAGGAAAAAAATACAAATGCATTTGCTACATTCACGAACAATAAGAAAAATAGACAATTATGGTTACTCAATCACAAACTCGTGAATGTTGATGCAGGAATCGCAGGGTAATATTTGCTTCCAATTAGAAACTATTTTTAAACATAAAATGTGCAGTGTTGGCAATATCAGGTGCCTGAGATGTAGAACCACTGAGTTCAAAGGAATGCCAGCATTTATTCAGTTTCTGTCATACCTCAGGATATTGCAAAGTAAGTTACATCCATTGTATTGTTCTTCATATGAATTCACCTTTCCAATTGTAGAAACCTAGCTGCCAAATTTCATGCACATCGAGCTCTCACACACTGCAATGCAAGGACAGGCAGATAATCTGTTTCTTACGGATGCTTGTTGAGGGGTTTATTTTAATCAAAATCACGTGCAGACTTTACCAGGCAAGAATGGCAAATTTCCTTCCATAAAGGACATTAGCACACCAGATGGGTTTCACTGTAGTTGACAGTGATTACATGGTGGAAATTAGGCTAACGTTATCAACAAACTCCTCCTGTCACACTCATAACATACCTGACAACAATTGCCACATTTCAAAATAATTGATATTTGAAGCACTTTGAGGTGATTCTAGATGGTACGATAAGGCACTTTCTACAAATTTCAAGTCTATTTTGATACTCTCTTGGGTGTACTGTTTATTCCTAGTGAGTCGTCTGACTCCTTCAGGCTCAGCCCTAAACCCCTGGTGCTCAGTATTTACTAATACAATAGCATTATTGGGATGCAACAAGAGGACACTTCCCTGATCTTAACTTTTATCAGCTTGGCTCAGTACCTGTAAGTTCAGTTCAAGCCGCACTCCAGAAACTTGATTATGTAGTCTCCAATGACAATTTGATGCAATTACTGTACATAATGCCATGCCTCACTGGGGTAATCCAATGTTTACCAACCCCTGCTTCTCCTGGAGTCATCACAAAAAGATGAAGATTTTTATCAAAGTATACAGAAGTCCCCAATTTACTTGCCTATCTCGACTCAGGTTATAGTTTTCTGTACTTGAGAGTGTGTTGCTGGAAAAGCACAGTAGGTCAGGCAGCATCCGAGGATCAGGAAAATCAAAGTTTCGGGCTGGAGCCCTTCACCAGGAATGAGACTTCAGCCTGAAACATCTCTTTTCCTGCTCCTTGGATGCTGCCTAACCTGCTAAGCTTTTCCAGCAACACACTGTCAACTCTGATCCCCAGCATATGCAGACCTCACTGTCTCCTAGTTTTTGGTATTTGACACGAATTACCGTTTACTACACGTAAATAGATCCTAGCTACAGGCAAACATCTATGATCTGTTGACATATAATTCGAGAGTTAAACTCTAATTTTTATCTTACAAACAAGCATACACACACAAAATGGGTGGATGGAGGCAACTGAGAAAGCAGTTCAAGACACCACCTCCTCTTCCAACAGTCCAAAAGAATCGGTCAACGTTGTTCACACCAGCAAGCTGTTCAGCTACCCAGGAGCCAAGCACATTGTTGTTCACAGGCTGACAGCATTTTTATTTCAGCACTGGTCACCATTTCCCAAATCAATCAGCTACGTGTTGCTGGTTGGATCTCACCTTCTGCACACTGATTGATGCCAATCCACCTGGAAACTACCTACCCCACTCATTGAACAAAAATAGCAGTGTAAAATCCGCTTGCAATTAATTTCAGTAACTTGCTTTTAAGAAGTGTAGCTGTCCATTACACAGGATCTATGTTTTATTCAACCCACTTCAGTCCACCATCAAAAATACTGAGAAATAAAACAACACAGTCTTCATAATAATTGATAGTTAAATCATGATGTTGCTGAAGATAAATTAAGATAAAGGATTATATGGAGCAGGCAGGAAAGTGGAGTTGAGGCTGAGAAGAGATCGGCCATGATTGTACTAAATGCCGCAGCAAGCTTGAAGGGCTGAATGGTTTACTTTTTGTACTGGTTTTTCTGTTCTTATGTTAGTGTCAAACAAGCATTTATAGAGTCAAAGGAAATACAGCGTGGGAATAGACCCTTCGGTACAACTTGTCTATGCTGACCAGATATACCAAATTAATCTAGTTCCATTTGCCAGCATTTGGCCAATATCCCTCTAAACCATTCCTATTTATGTGCCCATCCAGATGCCTTTTAAATTTTGTCATTGTATCTGCCTCTACCGCCTACTTTTGCAGCTCATACTATACATACACCACATTCTGCATGAAAATGTTTCCCTGTAGGCCCCTTTTAAATCTTTCCCCTCTCACCTTAAACTTATCCCCTTTAGTTTTGGACTCCCTTACCCTGGGAAAAAGACCTTGACAATTCACCTGATCCACTTGGCCAAACCAATAAAGGAATTAAGCAAAACACTTTGATTTTGTTCACATCCCAAATGGTGACAGATGCCCAACTGAAATTTAAAAGTTGATTACATCCTGTAAAGTTATTTTCTCCAAAAATTATATTTCATGTTGAGACACCGGCAAGCACAGGTTTTGTTGCTAACACTTCATACTGCTGTGGTTGGATTTGAAGACGTTTGGACAATATTATGTACATAAATTAGCTTTTTAAAACTTATATACAAACATAAGACTAGGTTCTCATGATTCCTGCTATACAATGCCCTCAGCGTATTCAAACTCTGCTGTACAGCGTACTCATGACACTCCAACAAGATGTTTATTAGGAGGTAAACCCATGAGTACAGGCTGCAAAATGACATCTGGTATTCATGCAGGCAGGTTCTCCTGTCTACACAATGACTTTGTACAATTCACAAAGAGACTATCAAACAGCAAAGCTTTGGCAGGCCTGCCATGGTTAGGACAGAATTCTCTGTACTGCTTATGATATCACCACAGTTGAATTGTACCAGGTCCATTCCATAGTAATGACGTAGCTGATTATGTTTTGTGACTGATGCTGTGAGCTGAAGTCATCCTTTGCAAGATGTCACTCTTGCTTCATGTCATCAAACAATTAATGGATTACAAAATGTTTTGCATTTGGAAAATAACAAGAAAACAATCATGCACTCCAGAACAAAAGTCATTGAACTTCTCACACAATTTCATAGAATCATGCAATCCCAAAAGGAGATCAATTGACCTAGTGTGACTTGCTGGCTCTTTGAAGAGTTATCCTTTCAGTCTGACATAACTGCTTTTTCCCCAAAAAGGCTTTATTTTCCAGTTAAACTATTTATCCAGTTCTCTTTTGAAAGTTCCTATTGAATCTACTTCTACCATCCTTTCAGATCATAGTAATCCCAACATCTACTTCCATCAACTAAATTGGCTCTTTGACCTCAGGTTATTGACATTTCTGCCAATGAAGACAATTTTTCCTCACTTACTGTGTCAGAAAACCCTCACAATTTTGATTTTCTGGGATGTTCATAATTACAGATCTGTTCAGTTGGCGAAATCGGTCCACCAAGTGCAAAACCATTAGCATCTCTGAATAAGACAATTTTGAAATCCCAAATGATGCATTTAGTTTAACTGAATGGGTTGTCATTCTCAATGTGCTAATCAAACCCTGTGTCACATCAGTGGCACAGCACTGCAAGGTACAGTATGACATTATTAATTACTCACAATGTCTCCCAGATGGGCCTGGGCTACTGACCAAGAGAAAATCTCCTCCATTGAGAATGAAAATGCAAAAAGCAGTTGGATAAACGTGCTGGAAGTTCACTTAAATAAAACTCTACCAACGTCATTTTCATGTGGCACCAAAAAGACAAAAAATCTATAGCTCACAAAATAGAAAAAATAACTTACAAATAAAATGCCTGCCTGAGATTTTATTTTCAAGTGAACAAAATATATTGCTTTTATTAACCCAAAGAGCAATGACCCTTTCCGCACCCAAAATTATTCCTGCAATACAATCAAACAAATAGCACTTTTTAAACCTGAAAGTGATATGGAAACATTTTTGAAAGGGTCAGTCTTTAGGAGGATCACTTCGAGTCGAAGAGTCATAGAGATGTGCAGCACGGAAACAGCCCCTTCTGTCTAACTCATCCATGCCAACCAGATATCCTAATCTAATCTAGTCCCATTTGCCAGCACTTGGCCCATAATGCCTTTAAACCCTTCCTATTCATATACACATCCAGATGCCTTTTAAATGTTGTAATTGTACCAGCCTTCACCACTTCCTCTGGCAACTCATTTCATACACGCATCATCCTCGGTGTGAAAAGTTGCCCCTTTGGTCCATTTAAATCTTTCCCCTCTCATCCTAAACCTATGGCCTCTAGTTCTGGAATCCCCCACCCCAGGGATAGACCATCTCTATTTCTCCTATTCATTCCCCTTATAATTTTATAAACCTCTATAAGGTCATAATAAACCATGATGATTTTAATCTTAATAATTCACAATTATTGATTATCACTTAAAGCATTGCTAAATCACAGAATGCAGCTGTACCTCGCATTTAAAATATTATAACTTGTCTAATTTGGCAAGACTAATGCTGGAAATTGTACCTTTGAATCTAAGTCCTCTGTATTTACTATACTGGAAAAGCACAGCAGGTCAGGCAACATCCGGGGAACAGGAAAAACAATGTTTCGGGCATAAGCCCTTCATTAGGACTCCTGATGAAGGGCTAATGCCTGAAATGTCAATTCTCCTGCTCCTCAGATATTGCCTGACTTGCTGTGCTTTTCCAGCACCATACTGTCAACTCTGATCTCCAGTATCTGCAGTTCTCACTTTCTCCCTGTATTTACTCTGTGTCAGCATCTCTGAAGGCTTTAAAGATCTTGTTATCAATTTCTATAGAGCCTAAGAAGATGTATCTTAAACTAATATGAGAAATTGGATTTGCATACATGTACAAATATTTCATCCAGCGAAAATTTGGTTGGAAATGCTTTGAATCACTTCAGTTGCAGTATGCCTGTACATCAACTGTGTTCAAATGAGATATCATTCCAACTGTTCACTCTGTGTAAACTTCACAGAAGTGAAGAACATCTTGGCTTTGAATACAATTTCACTTCATAATAAACAATGATGCTTTCAAAACAGGAGATATTTTATTCAGGCAGAAATTTAAAAAGCTCAAACGTAAAAGAGAAACACTGACTTGCTTGGATTTTGGTCAATGGATTTATGAGGGATCAGATCACAAGAGGAAAGAAACACACACAAGACCTCGCTGTGTACAGAAGCTACAAGCTTCCAAATCCCTGCACTGATTTCTGAATAGCAGCACAATTGCACCAGTGATCAATGGGGGGACTGAGTGAGTGAGTGTGCCAATTTTACTGCTAATTAGAATTAGTGTGAAGCATGATTTGCGTGTCGAACTTGGGACTGGATTAAGTACTACTCAAATCTGTTTTCTATTGGATCTCTATAACCCTTTGACAAAGTGAAGATTGCAGTTAAAAGGGAGCTGTACATTTTTAATATTAAAAATGCTGGAAACACATACTACTGAAATGTTCAAGTGTACATCTAGGGATTAAAAGATGTTCATAATTGGACTGTTGCACCCTAAACTTCAATGTGGTAGGCAGAAGTAAAAATGTTGGAAAGAATCAGCATGTCTGGCTCTAGCTGTGGTGATACAGAGTAAAATGGTTGTTGATGATGAACTTTGGTGTTGAGATCTTCCAGATTATGTTTAGGAATAACTAGTTAAACTGTGGCATTTTTATTTTACACTCATTTACATTGTTTATATTTGGTTAACATGATCAATGAAACAAATATCATAACACATGCTTTTTCAAATTACCAACAGCCTTAATCCAGAAGACCATCAAGAAAATAGCCTCGTCCTCTTTATTCTGCACTGTTTTAAGGACAATTCTGTATTCTTTCTCAAAACAATGAACGTTGCTCAATGGAATTCAGTGAGAATGTTCTGTGTGGGCAAAGAACAAGCAACAATACAGGATAGAAACAGTCCCTTCAGCCCTCCAAACTTGCACTAACACGTTGTGTCCTTCCATACAAAAATTGTCTTCACATATCCCTTTATTCCCTTCCTGTTCATGTATTCATCCAGGTGCTTCTTGAATGCTGCCATTATATCTGCTTTTGCTACGTCCTCTGGCAATGCATTCCAGGCACTCACCACCTTTTATGTGAAAAATGTGCCTCACACATCTCTTTTAAACTTGCCCCTCACACTTTGAAACTGTGTCCATAGTAATTGACCCCACCATCCTGTGAAAAAGCCTCATGCTTTCCACTCTATGCCATTCACAATCATATAAACTTCTATCAGGTCGCCCCTCAACCTCCTGCTTTCCTGTGAAAACAAATGCCAGTCTATCCAACTGTTCTTCATTGCTAAAATCCCCTATACCAGGCAACATCCTGGTAAACCTTTTCAATACTCTCTCCAAAGCATCTACATCCTTTTGGTAGTGTGGTGGCTAGGAATTTATGCAGTATTCCAGTTTGGCCTAACTGAAGTTCTATAATGCTCCAGCATAACTTGTCTATCCTTATACTCAATGCCCCTTTCAATGATGGAACACATGGCATAGGCTATTTTTACTACCTTATCTACCTGCACTGCCATCTTCAGTGATCTTTGGACCTGCCCACCCAAATCCCTCTGCACATCAATGTTTTCAAGGATTCTACCATTCACTGTATAATTTCCACCTATACTTGACCTTCCACCTCACATTTCTCTGCATTAATCTCAATCTGCCATTTTCTGCCCATGCCTCCAACAGATCTATATCCTGTTGCATCCTCTGATAATTCTCCTCACTATCTGCAACTCAAGCAATCTTTGTATCGTCTGCAAACTTACTAATTAGACCAGCTACCTTTTCCTCTGAATCATTTTTGTTGGTCATGAACAGCAGAAGTCCCAGCATCCTTGTGTAACACCACTAGTCACAATCCTCCATTCCCAAAAGCATCCTTCCACTGCTACCCTCTGTCTCCTGTAACTAAGCCAGTTCTCTATCCATCTTACCAGCTCATCCCTGAAACCACGTGACTTCACCTTTTGTAACAGTCTGCCATGAGGGACCTTGTCAAAGGCTTTACTGAAGTCCATGGAGACAACATCAACCACTTTTCCCTCAGCAATCATCTTAGTCATTGCCTCAAAAAACTCAATCAAGTTAGTGAGGCATGACCTCCCCTGCACAAAACCATGCTGCCTATCACTAATAGGTCCATTTGATTTTAAATGTGTTTGGTTCTTGTCCCTGAGAATCTTTTCCAGTAATCCCCCTACCACCAGCAAGAGGCTCACAGGCCTGTGATTTACAGGATTATTTCTGTTACCTTTCTTAAACAGTGGGAAAACATTGGTCATATTCCAGTCCATTGGGAGCTCACCTGTGACCAAAGAGGATACCATTTATCTCTCCACCGTGGAGGCTCCCTGCCTTCATTCCTGATGATGGACTTTTGCCCGAAACGTCGATTTTCCTGCTCCTTGGATGCTGCCTGACCTGCTGTGCTTTTCCAGCACCACTCTAAACTCCAAAGATGCTTGTCAATGTTCCAGCAATTTGTTTGCTTGCCTCCCTCAATATTCCGGCATAGATCCCATCAGGACCTGGGACTTATCTACTTTAATACTTTTTAAGAAGCACAACACCGCTTCCTTTTTAGTAGCAATTTGGCTTAGAAACTCAAAGCTCTCTTCCCTGAGATTATCCTCCATGAATTCCTGCTCTTTGGTGAATACCAACAAAACATATTCATTTAGGACTTCATGTACCTCTTCAGGCTCAACACATAGATTCTCTCCTTTGTCCTTGAATGAGCCAATCCTTTCCCTGGCTACCCTATTGCATTTTTATACATATGACAATCCCACATTGTCGGTGCAAATTACTGCAGATGCTGGAATCTGTACTGAAAACAAAAAATGTTGGAGATCACAGTGGGTCGTGCAGCTTCCATGGAGAGACAACAAGCTAACTTTTTTTATTTCAAAAATATCTTTATTCATAAAATATTTTGATGATCTGTACAATTGGTCATGCCATACATATGTAAACATTCCATATCTTGGCATACAGAGACAGAGTAATCCTTCATATATACAGATCTATACGATTACTATCCACGTATTTAGCAGGGGGGTCAGCGGAGCCCCCTTACTGCGTCGGACTCCTGTGCTTAGGCAGGCAGATGTTACACGGTGGTCTTTCCCCACCGCACTTTGGTGGCAACTGCCCCAAGCTTCAGCGCATCCCTCCACACGTAGTCATGGACCTTGGAATGTGCCAGTCTGCAACACTCAGTCGGGGTCAACTCCTTCAGCTGGAAGATCAACAGGTTTCGGACCGCCCAGAGAGCATCCTTCACCGAGTTGATGATCCTCCAGGCACAGTTGATGTTCGTCTCGGTGTGCGTCCCGGGGAACAGACTGTAGAGCACGGAGTCCTGCGTCATAGAGTTGCTTGGGACGAACCGTGACAAACACCACTGCATTCCTCTCCAGACTTCTTCTGCATAGGCACATTGCAGAAGGAGGTGTGTGACAGTTTCGTCCCCTCCACAGCCGCTTCGAGGGCAGCGTGCAGTGCGGGAGAGAGTCTGGGCATGCATAAAGGATCTCACAGGCAGAGCCCTTCTCACCACCAGCCAAGCCATGTCTTGGTGCTTGTTGGAAAGTTCTGCTGATGAGGCATTCTGCCAAATGGCTTTGACAGTCTGCTCAGGGAACCGCTCGATAGGATCCACTCTCTCCTTTTCCCGAAGGGTCTCAAGGACACTACGTGCTGACCACTTCCTGATGGACTTGTGGTCAAAGGTGTTTTTCGTCATAAACTTCTCCACGAAGGACAGGTGATACGGAACAGTTCAACTACATGGAGCGTACCATGGCAGCGAGGCCAGGCCAATCCTTCGCAACACTGGGGACAAATAGAACTTCAGTACGCAGTGACACTTGGTGTTTGCATACTGGGGATCCGCGCACAGCTTGATGCAGCCACACATAAAGGTGGCCATCAGGGTGAGGGTGGCATTGGGTGTATTTTTTTCCCCCGTTGCCTAGATCTTTATACATCGAGTCCCTTCGGACCCGATCTCCATATAAATTGGAAGATGGCCCAGGTGACTGCAGCGGCACAGGTTCTGGGAATAGGCCAGACCTGTGCCACATATAACAGCAATGACAGTGCCTCACACCTGATGACCAGGTTTTTTCCCACGATGGAGAGCGACTGTAGCTTCCATCTGCCCAGTTTCTGCCTCACTTTGCTGATACGCTCCTCCCAAGACTTGGCGCACACCCCAGCCCCCCCGAACCAAATACCCAGCACCTTCAGGTGGTTGGTCCTGACAGTGAAGGGGCTCACGGATTAGTTGTCCCAATTCCCGAAGAGCATGGCCTCGCTCTTTCCTCAGTTGACCTTGGCCCCCGAGGCCCGTTCGAACTGGTCACATATGCACATGAGTCTGTGCACGGACAGCGGATCTGAGCAGAAAAGGGCAATGTCATCCATGTACAGGGAGGCCTTAACAAGCTAACGTTTCTAATGAAGAGTCATCTAGACTCTCCATGAATACTGCCTGACCTGCAGCGGTCTCTAGCATTGTTTTGTTTTCAATCCACATTGCAGTCACTGTCCTGTAAATTGTAAAGTGAATTGCTTTTGGAATCGCATGTGCAATAAACAGAACCTGAGGGAGAGAGTGCCTATATTGACCACAATCACCAACCAGGGTACAAAAACTTCTCAAAAATGTGCTAGTTTTGTGACCTGAGTGATATTGTAATTTGCATATCAGAGAATACCTCCATGAACCAGCTCAGTCTGATAGAGTTTTGTAAGACAATTGTTATTTGTGTTTTTCTTGAACTTACCTTGATATTTGTGAGAGTGGTAAACTGGTGCAGTTTTATCAACATAGCAAAAAAATGGATTTATCTCATATGATCATTTTTCAGCAGTGTATCTAATTTACCACTTGAGAGCAATCCAATTGTAAATAACTGAAACAAAAAAAAGAAATTGCTGTTTCCCAGCAAGCTGCCAGCATCTGTGCAGTCCTGTCTGCAGGGTTCTGAAGAAGGGTCTCTGGATTTGAAACATTAACTTTACTTTCCCTCCTCAGACTTGGGGTGACACAGTGGCTCAGTGGTTAACACTGGTGTCTCACAGTACAAGGTATCAATTTCATCCTTGAGTGACAGTCTGTATGGAGTTTACACCTTCTCCCTCTGTCTGTGTGGTTTTGTCCGACAGTCCGAAGATGCGCAGGTTAGAAGGATGGGCCATGCTAATTTGCTCAAAGTGTGCAGGCTAGGTGGGGAATGTAGAGCAATGGGAGGGGGCAGTGTGGAGATGCTCTACAAAGGGCTTATGTGGACTTGATGGGCAAAACTGCCTGTTTCCACCCCGTACGGATTCTTTGAGATGCTGCCAGACCTGCCGAGCATTTTCTAATAATTTCCAGTTTTATTTCCGATTTCTAACTGAAAATAACTTTAAAATTTATGCAGCACCATTTCCTAGTTCTGGTGTACAACAGTCAGTTTCTTCAGACATTAAAACACTTCATTTTTTAAAAAATTGTCCCTAATAGGGTACATGCTGCTACACAGAATGCTTAAACTTTACAACTGTTAAAAAAAACTGCAAACACCACCATCTGATCATGGTGATTCAGTAATTCTCAGAACCTTGGCCTTGTGGAGGGGGCAAAGAGCAAAATTTCCCATATGACCTCTTTTTAAAGTACAAAACATTGCAGGAAGTCAGTTGGTTCTGGATGTAATGTGCCTGAAGTTCGCTGGAACATTTATGCTTCTCTGGCCAATTCTGGGTAGCTAACTAACCAATCTGCTTGTTAGTCTCTGAAGCCAGAAAATTTTGAAGACATGGACACTCATCTCGATATTGGCAGAAATCATTTATAATTCTGTGTTACCTGCGCACTCCAATCTGCTCTCTTTTCTAACGTTGCATAAGATATCCTTGCATTGCATGTTTCAAGACTTCAGGATATTCGAAAACACTTTACCACTTATCAAATACTACTGAAGTGTAGTCGCCATTATCCAACAGGAAAAGACATGGCTCAATTTGTGCATATCAAGCTCCCACATAATATGATAATGATCAGATAAACTATTTTTGTGATGTCACTTGAGGGATAAATATGAGCTGGTGTAAGAAGACCTTCTCTGCTCTTTGAAAAGTTCTGTTTTAATTCTGGATCTGTGGCTTTCTCATTGCATTTCCTGGAATTGAAACAGGTGAAAAATCAAGGTTGTTACAATTGAAGCTTTCCTCCTGTAAATAATTTGAAGATTGGTTCTAGCAACAGCTCAAGTTTAATAAAGAATGAAACCCACAATTTGATTATCTGCCCATTTGAAATTAATTTACAGTGGTATAAGTCACAAGTGGTGGAAATTGCTTCTTGGAGAAATGTATGAGAATGCTGTTTAAATTTACACAAGCTGGTATGTACAGTCTAAACAGCTGGTGATTGTATGTGATGTATAAATTAACACAAAGAAATGAATGATAATCTGAAGTGCTATAAACTGAAACAGCCTAAACATTCCTTTCCACGGTGTTATATTCCTACATAACAATGGTTTACAGAACAACCTCGATTATCCAAACATCAATTATCTGAATTCTGGATTATCCAGCAATATCTCAAGCTCCTGTAAGAACGCTAACCATTATCCAAACTCTCAGCTATATTAACAAAATACTCCCCGTCTGTCTCTTTCAGATAATCGAGGTTGTTCTATAATTGCATTGTTCAGATGAGGCTTTTCTTACCTGTAAGTGTACAGTTGTGGAGTAGGATGGCATGGGAGAAGATGGAGAGTTTGCACTGAAAGCGTTGTTACCATATGTGTCTGATGTGACCCTGGGTTTGATTCCAGCCTTGGGTGACTGTCTATATGGAGTTTGCACATTCTCCCCATGTCTGCGTGGGCTTCCTTTGAGTCCTCAGATTTCCTCCCACAGTGGAAAAGTGAGGACTGCAGATGCTGGCGATCAGATTTGAAAAGTGTGGTGCTGGAAAAGCACAGCGAGTCAGGCAGCATCCGAGTCAATGTTTCGAGCATAAGCTCTTCATCAGGAATGAGGCTTGTGGCCTAAGGGGGCTGAGAGGCAAATGTTCTTTGGGACACACACACACACACACACACACACTAACACACCTTTTCCTCCCACAGTCCAAAGATGTACAGGTTAAGTGGAATGGACATGGTAAATTGTTCAGCAATGTTTGGTTGGGTGGGTCAGCCATGCTAAATGTGGGCTTATGGATAGTGTGGCAGGCTGGCTGGGATGCTTTTTGGAGGGTCAGTGTTGATCAATGGGTCAAATGGCCTATTTCTATAAGGTAGGGATTCTATGTGATGTGGTGTATTAGCCTTGAAATACAAGATACGTGTAGGCAATTCTGTGATACCCAACTTTCACACTAGTTTCCTGAATAACCTTGCAGTTCTTAAATTACTACATTCTCACTCTGGTTTCAAATCTACTTTGGAAGTGTAAGATAGTAAAGAACGTTTTACTACCCGGGTTGCAGCTGGTCCATCTAAGGTTGAGGCTGTTCTTCTCACTTCCAAGATTCCTGCTCCTTGAGCAGATGTTGTCTCTGGAGTGTCAGCCCTCCTGATTCGATTGGGCCCTTTAAATGTAGTTATCTAGGTCATTCCCAAGTAGAATGGCTTACTATCGCTTACTATATCGACATGGTAACTGACAAGCAAATTCCTCCTCAGAAGTTACAATATTTTGATACAGCAATGTAATTAACGTAATTCAGTTACTCCATATGAAGTGAGTTTCTATTCCAGGAAGGGGTGTTCCAAAAAGCAATGTTGGATATTGTAGTTTCCCTAGTGCCTGAGCTGAACCAAGGAGCTATGTGGAAGTTCTAATCAAGGTTGGGAGCTAAGAGACAGATAATCGTATGACATTGTGATTAAGGAAAGATGAGACCAGAGGAATGTGCTAGAAACATTGAATTTAAAGATGGAGCAACTGGCCAAATGAACATTTGTAACTACATAGATTGATAGCTTAAACATTGTGCTGATCGTACAACAATGATCATTTGTGAGTGTAAGGATTCTCCTTTCATGTTTGTATGTAATAAAGATCACTCATTTTGAACAAGACATTAACTCTCAAATTAGTTTGGGTTTTGGGAAATAGCCTTGCCCTTTACAAAGTACAAAGGTCCCAGTGGCACCTACCTATGTTTAATGACATCAGTCTTTGTGCTTGAGACTGCTGACTGAGGTCCATCCTGTCTTAATAATATTGGCCAAAGTGGTTTCTCCCCAAAAACTAATTCTGTAGAGTAAGTTCTTTATATTTTTTTTTAATTGATACACATGTGGCTATTCAGAAGGGAAAATATTTGCACTTCCACATTTTAAGCTGTATTAATCAGCTTTATAACGTTTTAAAAGTCCTGTTTTCACAATAAATCAATAATTTTATTGTTTGTGAAAGAAACCTGGGTAGTGTTTTCAATTCTAAATCTAATATAGATAATGCTTATAACACATTGGTAACTGGGTAAAGCATTTCAATTTACTTGTCATCACTGGAGATGGAATTCCTCCAACCTCCATTGTAGCAAGTGTAAAATGGGTGATAGTTAAAAAAAAGGAGATAATGATTTAACAAGCTATTTAGCATCTCTCCTGACTGACTTCCAAGAAGATTGTTGTTATCACCAATTTTGCAGCATCATATTAGGCACAAATGACCCCCACTGTGTCAGAAATCTATCAGCCTCAAGTGTCCACACGTGGCAGAGCCTTTGCATCACAGTTGATAATCAGGAGCCATAAATTGTGCATTTCTTCAAAGCATTTTTTTGATGTAAAAATATTTTTTTCTGAAACAGCCTGGGAAATAAAACTTTGTCAATTTTCATTTAAGTAATGGGATATTACTTGTACATATTACATTTCCTTTCTGGCACTCTCAGTCAAACTCTCTTCACGCATGACAATGATCCTAAAATAAATATCTATCTGTTGAAGCTGCATCCATTAGCATTTTAATCATATTCTCCCCATCAAAGGAAATGTGTTATCAGTCAAGAACATTCTCCATTATAAACTCTAAACGTTTAAACAGTGCAAATGCAAAGACAAAAATACTGCTGTTGAAGAACTAAACAGAGGATGACTCAACTGAGAAAGTTGTACTAAGTGATTGGATTAGATTACTTACAGTGTGGAAACAGGCCCTTCGGCCCAACAAGTCCATACCGACCTGCCGAAGCGCACCCACCCAGACCCATTCCCCTACGTTTTACCCCTGCACCTAACACTACGGGCAATTTAGCATGGCCAATTCACCAAACCTGTACATTTTCGTTGGACTGTAGGAGGAAACCGGAGCAACCAGAGGAAACCCACGCAGACACAGTGAGAATGTGCAAACTCCACACAGTCAGTCGCCTGAGGCGGGAATTGAACCCGGGTCTCTGGCGCTGTGAGATAGCAGTGCTAACCACTGTGCCACAAGTGCTGTCAATATTGTTCTTAAAAGGTTATTGGTAGCAGGAGGAAAGAGTGAAAGCAATTCCATTCATTTGAGAATGTTTGTCTTAATACCCCTAATCTTTGAAGCAGCATTGAAAACCTTTTCCCCAATCCTGATGGTTCAGAATGGGCACCTTTTCCTTTGAAGAAGATCTTTCAAAGTCCACACCAGGACCTTTCGCAAATGAAGCACTCTGCTCCAGGTCACGAATCTATACAGCAACCGGGAGAGCAGAAGGGTAGTAAAACCATATCCTTCTTTTGTCACTGGCTATGATTTCTAAGCTTTAATTATCCCAAAACTATTCGACAGTAGCTAAAATTAGGCAAGTGAGTCAGAGGGTAGAGGAGGATGGAGTGATAGGTGATTAGCTGGCAGGTTGTTAGGGGTGTAAAATCCCAGATGAGTGAGGCAGTAAGGAGTGAGTAGACTGCCAGGTGGATGGGGCAAGATACCATACGAATGCATAGGTAGAATGGCAGATAGATGAAAATGTAGGGTTCCAAGTGGGGAAGGAGTTTGGCAGTAGGTGGTTGGGAGGGGTTATAGTGCCACATGGTGGCTGGGGTAGGTTGTAGGGGTGGAGGAATCTTAGCTATTAGGGGTGGGTAGGGAGCCAAGTAGGGTCAATACAGTAAGTCAGAATCAAGGTTTTGGGTGATGAGGGGAGGGGTGTCTATGTGTGTTCAAGGGGATGCAGAGGAGGGAGTCTTGGTCAGACACAAGCAGGAAGTGATGTGTGGGAGAGAGCTGGGTCAGATCCAGGATGAGGGAAGTATGGAAAAGAGAACCAAGCTGGGTATGGAACAGGGGGAGATGTTTGCGTCAGGTCCAGGGGTATTTGGTTGGTGTCTAATAGGGAGATTGGGTGTGGCAGGGTAAAGTCAGATGCCCATATGTACACCTGGGGTTCAGTTTCACAGTGTAGGAGTTAGAGCAGGTTTTAATCCTTCTGTCTTTGCTAACTGGCTGATCAAGTGACTGAGTCAAACCCCTCCCACTCAAACCCACAGTTGGGATTTTCTTGGGGGGTTCTAAATGTGGGAAAATTACCCATTGGAGGTTTACCTTCTCGAACAATATCCAAATATTTAGTGCATTGGGACTTCCTCACTGAGATGAGGATCAGAATTCATTTTAACATGGTGAGGATCACTAGATAAATAAGAATAAATTGGATTTGCCAGTGTATGAGAGACTGGTATCAACAGTCTTCATGAAGAGTGCACAATTTACTCAGCTTTAAATATCTTTGACTTGAACTTGAACTGTAATTAAATTGCAGCAGTCAGCTTGTGAACAATCCAAAGAAGTGGTCCTAGGGCACTATCTGAGCAAACTTGCAAATCACATTGAAAGGGAGACACTGAGGATTTATTCCTAGTTTAAACCATAACAAATTTGTGACTGCTGTTCCTGGGATGAACAGTATCAAGTCACCATTGTCCTTCATTTAGATATTTGCGTGTACAGTAAATGGTTCAGCCCCAATTTACATGACAGTCTATCCTGCAGATGTCACAATTGACTCATTTGCTTTAAATAGTCCTTGTTCTGCATTACTCCTTGACCTTTAAGACTTTGTCAATCAGCTGTTCAAACAGAAACAAGAGCAGAGATGTGGAACAGATTGAGAAAATGTCTTTTGAATATATTCTACAAACACACAAATAGAGCTGAAAAGTCACAACATTTCATTAAGGACAAGCAACAGTAATCCAGAAATGAATGCCATTAGTGTTTAATCCCTAAAACAATGAGTTGTATTTCAGAAATTAAAGAAATCGATTGAGGAGGCACCTCCAAGGGGGAGCAGAGTATTACTCTGTGGCTGAGGTGCCACTCGCCACCTGGAACCTGAGTTTGTCTCGAAGAAGATTGAAATGACGCAACAATAATTTTTTTTAAAGAAGTCAGTTTATCAGAGGCCAATCTGTAATCTTGCAATCCCACTGATCTGCATCACATTTAAGTGAATTTCTCTGTATGAGAATTATATAAAGAATTCAGTGCATACTGAGTAGTTAATTGCTGTTAAGTAATTCCTCAGCATTTATTATGAATACCATTGTCTACATTCTGGTTTTAATGAATCTAGATAAACATAGAATATTCAAAATGTTTTGCCTTCGCACAGCCAAAGAGATCTCATTTGATCAAGTGTTTACTTGCAGCTCAAATATAATGTTGCAGGAATGTTAACACTGCAATTACAAAGATCCTCAAGCATTGGAAGTATCCATTCTACTCAACTGATTCAAGGCATCCACAACAAATAGATTTTTTTTATTTCAAAAATATACTTTATTCATAAAATACTTCGATGATCTATACAACTGGACATGCCATACATATGTAAACATTCCATTTCTTTGCATACCGAAACAGAGTAATCATTCCTATTTACAGGTCTGTACGATGACATTTTTAGCTGAGGCGTCAGCAGAGCCCAAATGACTGCATGGGCCCCCTGTTCTTCTTAGGTGAAAATGTGTTGCTGGAAAAGTGCAGCAGGTCAGGCAGCATCCAAGGAGCAGGAGAATCGACGTTTCAGGCATGAGCCCTTCTTCAGGAAGGGCTTATGCCCGAAACATCGATTCTCCTGCTCCTTGGATGCTGCCTGACCTGCTGTGCTTTTCCAGCAACACATTTTCAGCCCTGTTCTTCTTAGGCAGGCAGATGTTACACGGTGGTCTTTCCCCACCGTGCCTTGGCGGCAGCTGCCTCAAGCTTCAGCGCGTCTCTCAACACGTAGTCCTGGACCTTGGAATGTGCCAGACAGCAACACTCAGTCGGCGTCAACTCTTTCAGCTGGAAGATCAACAGGTTTTGGACCTCCAAGGGGGAGCAGAGTATTACTCTGTGGCTGAGGTGCCTCTCGCCACCTGGAACCTGAGTTTGTCTCAAAGAAGAAGATTGAAACGACACAACAATAATTTTTTAAAAGAAGTCAATTCAGTTTATCAGGTTTTGGCACCTCCAAGGGGTCGTCTCGTTGTGCGTCCTGGGAAACAGGCCGTAGAGTACGGAGTGTCACAGTGCTGCTTGGGACGAACCTCAACAAACACCACTGCATTCCTCTCCAGACTTCTTCTGCATAGGCACATTCCAGAAGGAGGTGTGTGATAGTCTCGTTACCGCCCCCCCCCCCCCCCGCCCCGCCGCAGCCACTTCGAGGGCAGCGTGCAGTGCGGCTGAGAGTCCGGGCATGCATAAAGGATCCCACAGGCAGAGCCCTTCTCACCACCAGCCAAGCCATGTCTTGGTGCTTGTTGGAAAGTTCTGCTGATGAGGCATTCTGCCAAATGGCTTTGACAGTCTGTTCAGGGAACTGCTCGAAAAGATTCGCCCTTTCCTTTTCCCAAAGGGTCTCAAGGACACTACATGGTGACCACTTCCTGACGGACTTGTGGTCAAAGGTGTTTTTCTTCATAAACTTCTCCACGAAGGACAGGTGATACGGAACGGTCCAACTAGTCGGAGCGTTCTGCGGCAGCGAGGCCAGGCCCATCCTTCGCAACACCGGGAACAGGTAAAACCTCAGTACGCAGTGATACTTGGTGTTTGCGTACCGGGGATCCACGCACAGCTTGATGCAGCCACACACAAAGGTGGCCATCAGGGTGAGGGTGGCATTGGGTGTATTTTTTCCCCCATTGCCTTGATCTTTGTACAGCGAGTCCCTTCGGACCCAGTCCATCTTTGACCTCCATATAAACTGGAAGATGGCCCGGGTGACTGCAGCGGCACAGGTTCTGGGAATAGGCCAGACCTGTGCCACGTATAATAGCAATGACAGTGCCTCACACCTGATGACCAGGTTTTTGGATTAGTGGATTAGATTGGTGTCAACAGTATAGGATTCAAACCATATTCCTAATGAGATTAGATTCAGGACTACCCCTTCCATGGTGGAAGTGACGACATTTTGGGTTGGTCCTGCCTTTTAGGCAGGGAACTCAAGAAAGAAATGTCATCCTTGATTACATGTTTTAGTTCTGGTTTCCTCTTTGACTAATTTTTTATTTATTTATATATCTCCTGTGTGAAGTGTTTATGCATCCATATCCAATCAATAAGAGTGGATACTAAATGCTAGTGAGATCCCTCAAATTCATGAGTGTCAATGGTCCTTATGTTTTTACGTTTTCTTTGCAATCAAAACTGAACATATTTCTTGTGACGTTTGCTGGGTTCTTTTCCACATCAGACAGATTACAAGCTAAATCCCTGGCTCTGTGTTACCAAAGCACCTTATATCCAGTGAGACACATGAATGCAAGTGTCTGTAGACTCATCTAGTAAATGCAAGCATCTTTTCCTGCCTAAGGGACTGGAAACGCTGCCATGACTAAGGTTGAAAGATTATGATGGGAAACACACTTCTTGACAATTTTCAATGTGACTGAAAATAAAATGAACAATTTGGGACATGTGCACTGATCTGTTACATAATACTTAGCTCTAGATGTCTCTAACTCATTGAAATACAGATTGAAGAGTTTAACTTTACAAGCACTCTGTTCCAATCGAAAACCTAATAGCTGTCAGCATTCTGAAAGCAAGTTGTAAGAGATCAATTTTCGATGCTTGTTCACCTTCCACTGTGCTTGTGACTGCCAACTTCAGACCTATCTCCAACTATTTCCTTTGTCAGACATCAGAAAGCTTAAGTCCTCCATTTCTCCTTGGGATTTTCTTTATATTGAACCTCAGCTGATCCTCATATGCAGCAAAGATCCATCAAACCAGTGCTTGTCTCTTTTACTGACAATCTGCCATTTTGTTGGACAAGACAGGTCACAACACTCTTCATGAATCACGTTTTATTTTAGTCTTGCAACATATGTATAACGACATTGTTGGTGACTTTAGGTTCATACTAATTTTAGAAAATAAAACAATTATCATCCATCAATTGCCAAACTGTCGACAACTTTTGTTGAACAGTCCTTTTGCTATTGTATTCTTTAAAAAAAGTTATAAATTAAATTCCTTTGACTTGTTAAATAACACATATAAGAAATGTAATGTTAATCTTAAAATTTAACTCCATATGCAAAGTCCTATCCACAATAAACCATTATAAATGAGACTTACAAAATCCAGCTACTTATTGTCAAGTATTGTCATAATATAAGCAATTCTATTATGATGATGTAAAACTTTCACTTTTGTGACCTACAGCTGTGTACCCAATTCTCCTAGTCAGCAATGTCCATACTAATGAACACATCCAAGCTGTTGGTTAATAGTATCTTCGAGGATATTTCGGGTATATCACTTTATGAAGAAGGTGCTGCTAGGCTCTGAGGACTTCTGAAATAATTTTACATCTGCATGAGACTGTGCACAAGGCTCCTCACGTCTCAGTCACTATATCATATGATCATTATGTCGTCGTTGATATAGCTGTTAGAATACATACTCAAGAGTTAACACTTTACTCCATATTAACTCTGTAAGAGTATAAGTAAAGACCCCCAAATATCAGTTTTTGATGTGAAGGGAGCATAAAATCTCAATCAGAGTAGCAGCACAGAAAAATTACTCCTTGTTTCCTAAAGATAGATGAGTCAACATCATGTCACTGTCATTACAAATGATATGAGACCAAGTTTATTCATTGGATGACAACATCACTGAGGGCATTCTCCTTCCAAATAATTTTGATTCCTTTCTCATATATGCAGATTCCAGTGAAATGCGAAACTGTTCTATGTGGATATGTTGCAATCATAGACAAAAGTCGCTATTGCATTAAATGCAAAGGACAACAATTAGTAAAACCAACTGGAATTCCAAACACTGAGAAAAGTCACTGAACTGGAAGTGACATCAAAGCAAACAATGAAACAAATTGGTGTTTTGCTTCAATCAACTTGGCGTACATAATAATATTGAATGAACTCTTTGAAGGATGGGGTCAAGTAACAATTCCTCAGAAATGTAGAAAAAAAAAGAAATGTGGATGCTGGAAATTAAGAACAAAATCAAAAAGTGCTGGAAAACCTCAGCAGGTCTGGTAGCATCTGTGGCAAGAAAACAGAGCTAACACTTTGGGTCCATAGATCTTTCTTCAGATTGTAGCTCAGAAAATGTCTGCAAAGATGACCCTGAGTTTCCTGTTACCTGCCACGCCAACACATCACCATGTTACTTGTTCAATATCTCTATCTCAGGCTTGCTGCAGTGCAGGGATCTAATCACAAAATCTCCTTGACCTAAAACAATGCAACAACAATTGTATACTTCCCTCAATAAAGAACTTCTTTAAATATACAAAAAGGAAGAGAAAGGTCAAAGTGATCATCAGCCCCTTAGAAAATAAATCTGGGGATATTATTATTGGAACAAGAAAGTGACAAAGGTGTTCAACAAATACTTTGCATCAGTCTTCATGATGGAAGATATTTTACAGTGGAAGAACAATCCTCAAATACTGAAGAATACAGGAGAGGAACTAATCATCACTTGAGAAGTAATATTAGACAAATTAAGGAGGCTAAAAGCAGTTTGGTCCCATGGCCCTGATGGTTGGAACCTGAGAATCCTTAATGAAGTAGTTACAGAAACATTGGATGCATTGGTTGTAATTGTCCAAACATCCTTCGGTTCTGAAGAAATACCAGATGATAGAAAAACCGCAAATGTGGTACCCCAATTCAAAAAGGGAGGGAGGCAAACAGCAGGTAACTATAGGCCGATTAGCCTCACACATATTGTTGGAATCAATTATTTAGGAAGTAAAGCAGAACATTTGGAAAATCATAATTTAATCAAGCAGAGTCAGTATGGCTTCATGAATGGGAAATTGTGACTGACTAATTTATTAGAATTTTTTGAGGACATCTCAACCAGAGTCGATAGTCAGGGACCAATGGATATATTGTATTTGGACTTCCAGAATGCATTCAACAAGGTATCTCACAAAAGGTGTGGATAGAGAATTGGCCAATGGACAGAAAACAGCTAGTGATGATAAAACATTCTTTTTCAGATTGGTGACCTGAAACCATTGGGGTTCCACCAAGATCAATGCTGGAACTGCAACTGTTTACAATGTATATAAGGATTTAGAGGAAGGAAGCGAATGTAGTGTAGCCAAATTTGCAGAGATTACAAAAATTGGTGGAAAGGCACAATGTGAAGGGTTTACAACAGTTTAAAGAGAGGTATTGATAGGTTATGTAAGTGGGAATAAAGTTGGTAAATGGAATATAATGTGGGAAAATGTGAAGTTGTTCATTTTGGAAGGGAGAACAAAAGAACAAAGTATTATTGAAGTGGAGAAACTGCAACACAAGGGGACTTGGGGATACTTGTGCAGAAAATAGGGAAAGCAACAACAAAGTGTAGCAAGTAATCAGAAAGGCTCATGGAATGTTGGCCCTTATTTGATTTTCAAGGCAAATGGAGTATAAGAGTCGGGAAGTTTAAAAGCAACTAGACAAGGTGCTGGTGAAGCCACATCTGAAGCATTGTGAGCAGTTTTGGTCCACTTACTTGCGGCAAGATATTGATTAATTGAAGGCTGTTCAGAGAATGTTCACAAGGATGATCCTTGATGTCGAGGGATTGTCTTATGAGCAAAGGCTAAACAGGTTGGGACTGTACTCATTGGGGATTAAAAGAATGAGAGATGACCTCATTGAGACATAAAGGATTCTTAATGAGCTTGACAGGGTAAGTTCTGAAAGATATTTCCTCACATGAGATAGTCAAGGACGAGAGGACATCGTCTCAGCATAAAAGAATAAGACTGATATGAAGAAGAATTTCTTCTGAGAGAACTCCTTGCTGCAGTGTGCTGTGGAGGCAGAGTCCTTGTGTATATTTAAGGCTGAGATAGATAGATTCTTGATCAGTCGGCGAATCGATGATTACGGAGAAAATGCAGGAAAGTGGAAGTGAAGAGTATTGGTCAGACATGATCCTATTGAATGGCAGAATAGACTTGAGGGGATGAATAGCCTCCTCCTGTCATATTTCTTATGATCTTACTTCTGTAGAAGGGTCACTGGACTTGAAAAGTTGACTCTGTTTTCTCTGCACAGATGCCGAGTTTCCTAGAAATTTCTATTGTTGTATTTCAGATCTCCATCATCCGCAGTTCTTTTATTTCAGCAAATACTTAAACTGCAGCTTTATTTGACATTTACATGAAGTGATGACTAAAAGCTGCAGTGACTCATAGACAGCAGTTTCAAAATATAAGGGTCAACCTTCATCAAATATTCTTAAGAAAATTCCATGTTCTCATGGTGCCAACAGGCATTGCATTGACCTGTACCAGAAAGGAAAATGAATTGCTTGTCCAATGCATTGAGACATAAAGATGCTTTGAATAAAATGTGGTTAATAAGTCTTGTTGTATTATTAATAAATTCAGACATGCAGATAGTGTGCCGAGAAAGGCACAAGTATAATATTAATGAAGAGGTGAGGAAGCTGACAAGTTGGACACATAAATTGGTTTCGAAGGATGCTTCATATTCTGATTTAATTATAAGGAGCCTCCACAGGATGCTCTTCAAAGTGTAATGACTCAGAAGTGACATAACACATCTAAGATTAAACATGATAAGCTGTCCCTTTTTTTTGCTATCCATTCAAGAACACTACTGGGAACACTCAAGGCAGAGGGAGCTTCTGAGAAACTCTGCAAAGCTTTTCTTAATCTATTCCTAATTAACAATTGCAAACAGCAACTTTAAAGATCTTCCTACAGTGTCTGGAATTGAGAACTCTAATGGTACTAAATGAACTGCCACCAGGCCAAAAAATGCTCAAAACAACAAAAACAGTAGTTGATGGAAAAGCTCAGCAGGTCTGGCAGCATCTGCGAAGAGAAATCAGAGGTAACCTTTTGGGTCCAGTGACCCTTCCTCAGAATGCTGATTGCTCCAAGGATTGGCAACCAGCTGCTTAACAGAGAAAGAAATTCTAGAGTATAGCTTCGCTCATGCAAAAGCCAGCATGAATAGTGAGGGGGAAATCTGGTTTCCATTTGTTGCTTCCGGATCTTGTTCATCAATTCCTGTGTGAATCCTCACATGGACATTCATTTGCAGAATGAGATAGACCTCCTTTACAAAACCAAGGGTCAACAAAACAGTCAAATCTTGCAGCTGCCAGTGCCCTATCCATTTTAATGTGTTTTATGTCATTTCAGGAACCAGTTTTATTAGTGTTCTGTTTAAGAAGCCAACTGATTTTTTTTCCCCTGTGTGCAGCACACTTCTGTAATCAGAGGCAGGCATGAAATTCAAGGCTGTGCAGATTATCTTTGTGACTACAGCAAGGGAATGTATACCATCCTCTAAATTATTAATGCACTTCCTTTTCTTTGTCTTTTTAAATAGAGATTCTTGTTTCAATTACAGATTGTGAAGGGTGAAACTTTATGTTTCTGGTGAGGCTGGGCCGAGAGGAGGAGTGGGAATGGGAAGTGGTAATGATGTACCAAATCTGTGTCACATTCATGCCTCTGCCAGAACCAATACTCGACCTAGCCATGCCACTGCCAATAAATGCTTCAATTCCCTATGACTCCCAGGGGTGAATCTTCTCCAAACACTTTTCCCTCATGGTGCTGCTGAATGCAGAAGCTGCCGACTCTGACTAACCAGCAAGTCTTGCTGGGCAGGATCTCTGGCCCTGTGTGAACAAATTCTAGAGGGAGGCCCACTGTTGACTGCACCTTCCCTGACAGAGGCATACTAGGTCTCTGATTGGCTCTCCCGTTAGCTGAGCTTGAATACCTCAAGAAATTTCCACCTTGTGTTTCTCCCTCTTCTGCCTTACTGAAGCATTGTTTGATCTTATGCATTTCTTCATTGCTTTAATGTCTCTCAAATGTTTTTTTCTGTAATTTATCTCCAGTACAGTGTGCTAATAGCAACAGTTCAAATTTACGTTCATTTGATACATTCAAACCTGCAGTTTTCATCATAGAATTCCTACAGTGTGAAAGCAAGTCATTCAACAAATTAAGAGCTCCAGAAGAGCATCCCATCCAGACCCACCTGCCTACCCTATCCCTGTAACCCTGCCTTTCCTATGACTAATCTATTTATCCTGCACATCCCTGGACAGTATGGACAATCCACCTAACTTGCACATCTTTGGACTGGGGGAGCAAATTGGAGCACCTGGACATGCAGTCACAGGGAGAATGTGCAAACTCCACGCAGACGGTTGCCTGAGGGTGGAAACGAACCCAGGTCCCTGCTGCCACTGAGACACTGTGCCAGCCCATGAACCATGAGGCACCATGATTTTGGACAGTACTCCTATTTACTCTTTGTTGACCCATTTGAAGTTTTTCTGATGGTGAGTGAGTAAAACAATCCTGCACTATTACATTTTAAATAGTAATTGTCATCTTTTGGCACTGTGGTGATGCTACCTTCTGCATGAGACTTTCAGATGTGCCATGTGCCAGTTCAGTCTCATTCTCACCCAGACTGAAGTCTACTTTACATTTTGTTCTTCAACAATTTGAAAGTATCAATGTTCCTTTTAACTGCCTTTTTAACTTTGACATTTATTTGCACTTCTGACAATATAGAGCGCAATAACATGATCCTATATAGTTCCGAGTGCTTAGATTGATGCTGCAACCATTCAACACCATGATAAGAGCACTGATGACTAATTTGATCAAACATACATGAAATGATAGAATGATTATAACCAAAGAGGCCATTCAGCTCATCATGTCTGTGCTGGCTCTCTGCAAAACTAACTATGACTCTTTGACTCGAAGTCCATTCCCCTTGCCTTTCACCATAGCCCTTTGATTTTATTTAATACCCTAAGTTTCCTTTTGAATGCAATGGTCAAATCCATCCAGGAAGGCTGAAAATCAGGGGTTACCTCTGATCCTGGTAAGGAGAAAGTGTGTCACTTACAAACATGTTTGAAAGCGTCTCTGAGGTTGCATTCAGAAATTGGACAGAAAACCTAAACCTAAATTGACCAATTCCATTGTAGTCAACACCAGCTGAATGTAACCAGGGTAGCAGAATACACAGAAAAATCATTCTTCAAATGGTATAATTTTTAAAAAAAAGGGGTCAGAATGATTGGCTAGAAATGCAGAGTTTGTTACTAAAGAAAGAAGGTATGAATACTGTGGTAATCGACTATGATGGCTTCTCCTTGGATTATCTACGCTAGTCATTGGTATTTTGCTCCATGAGCTTTCGCCCTACACTTACATTTCTCAATACAAAGTAAAATTATGTCATAATATCATCTCCAATTAGAAGGCCTACCACAATAAACCAGAAGTTAAATGGCCTTAAGTGATTTCATTGGAGAAAACCTTTCGATCTGAAGTCAGTGGACTGACATTTTGAAGGGTCAGGGAATGTAACCCTCTTTGTCCTTGGAAAAGTAGTTTATATTTCACCGGTCTTTCAGTATTTCAGTTTGTCTCTCTTTGTAGAGTGAAGGCATGGCTCAAATAGGTTTGTCAGCTGAACAGCATAAATGTGTTAGTGAACTCTCCATAAATCTCCAGAATGTAAACAAAAATACCTCATTTGTGCTTATCTCAAGTGATAGCCTACATTAGGAATCCAATCAATTAGCTCCAGATACATTCCAAAACAGACTCCCAGCTCAATTTTCTTTACATGTGAGATTGTCTGTGTATATAATTGTACTGTGTTCCTTTGCAGTCTGTGGCATCTTTTCCACATAAGTAAATTCATCTTCACATTTAATATAAATTCATGACACAGCTCAACAAGTCTCTTATATCAGTAACATAACTGAGTCTTGAAATAGCTGTCATGCCTTAACCAAGTTTTTTTTTAAGAAAAGATAGTTGTTGAAATTTGTTTGTCAACCACTTTACACTTCTTAAAAGGTATCCTCCAACAATGCCAAAAATTGCATTGAAATATACAATAGCACTGGGAGCACAAATTAAATTATTCAAAGAAGTACGCCAATATTTATGAAAAGGAATGAGGAACATAGAACGTAGAAAAGTACAGCAGACAAACAGCCCCCTTCAGCCCTTTCGTTTCTGTGCTGACCATTATTCTATTCTAAACTAATTTCATCTGCTTGCACATTATCCATATCCCTCATTCTCTGCTTGTTCTTGGGTCTGTCTAAATGCCTCTTAAACATTGCTATTATATCTGCTTCTACCACCTCGCCTGGTACCGTGTTTGAGGCATCTACACACTCTGTAAATAAACTTACATTGCATCTTAAGCACCCCAACTCTCACCTTAATCCTAGTATTTGACATTTCCAAACTGGGAAAAAGACTGACTATCTTTCCTATCTATTGCTTCTCATCGTTTTGTATATTTCTGTGAAGTAGTGAAGTGTGTTTATGGCTTGGAAACTTGTAAAACTCTGGGGCTAGTGGGACCATTGTCAAATTAAGGGGTGGGATTTATGAGCATATTTATATTCTCATAAATGAAGAACTAAACAGATTGAGAGAATCTGGTCCCTGGCAATTGTAAAAGATTGGTAGAGATGGCATGGTGGAGGTGTGATTGATGTGGATCAGAGTGTAGAGAGAAACAGGAAGATAAGATTATGGCTATAATAGGGATGGAAGCAGAGTGCAACAATGCACTTATTGCATGGACCAGGAGAATACTCTCACCTATCCCACAAACAGTGCTCTTGATGACAGCTCCTACTCAGAAGCCAGAGCCTGGATAATCCAACCCAATTATTAAATTCAAGTGGCTCGCAAAATCTGTCTGGATACAGGGATCATGGAAATGGGCAGGAGCAGGATTTGTGTTTTGCCTCCATTGCAGTTAATGGGTATGGTTTATTCATCAGTTGCAATCTGACCACCCATTTTTGTGCCACCCGAAATGTCCCACTGCTTCTTTAGTGAAGGTACATTCACTACAAGTAAGAATATATATTGTAGTTTTTCTCCTAGTCTTCACCACTGATAAACCTACTTGGCCATTTCACCATTCGAAGAGCATGTGCTCAGGCGTCCCAAGCTGTCTACCTGTTGCACCGTAATCAAACCTGCACCCTACAACATGAAGCGTGAACTTTGAATCACAAATATTAATTAGGCCATGTGTCAGTACTCCAAATGCACACTGCACAACTCTGCCACTATTGATATATTGCTTTGTTCACAGCTCTTAATCTAACAAGATACAGGAACCCATGATATCCTGAAAGCAAGAATAATAACAACCGGTTTTACATAAGAAGAGAAAATCCTATTTTGCCCGAAGGAACTCTTTGCTGCTTTAAAAATATGCCTAGAAATATTTCATCAAAAAAAATTAATAGATCTCCAATGCAAATGCTAATGATAAATGCATTATTTTATGCAGATAGGGGTTATACAATATTAATGAATTCCCTACATTACAAAAGTTACTACGCAGCAAAAGTACTTAATTAACTGTAAAGTGCTTTGGGATATCCTAAGTTCATATAAGGGTATGAATGCAAGTTCTTTGTTTCATATACTGAACAATATATTACCCTTCTGCTAATTCCCTTTAAGACCATAGCTTTTAACCATTAAATACATACAGCTTCATAATCAAATTTAATTAGTGTTTAGTGAAGGAATTATGCAGGATACCAAATGTAACGTATTTCTGGCTCCAGATTAAAAGTACTGAACATGAAATGGCAGAAATTGTATGTGCTTACATGAGTATTTTTCTTATGGTATGTGCAACCTGTTTTTGTATTTTTGTGCACACAACCTGCCCACAACTCAAAGCCTGCTTTAAGTTTTAACATTGTCAGCTGATATGCAAAGATGTATTGAGAGAACCAGGAAACATTGATTCTGTATTTGCTCACTACAGATGGAACCAGACCTGTTGAGTATTTCCAGCATTTTTCATTTCAGATATCAACATCTGCAGGATTTTGCTTTTGTAGCAGGGATGAGGACTTTAGTTGCGGAAAACATTTGTTGAGGTTTCCTAAAGTGGGGAAATTTAAGTTAGCTGTTGCTTTAACCTACTATTTGTTTTGATATTTGAGGGTCGGTTAGCTGATTTGACCAAATGGCTGGTTTATGATGCAGAGTGACGCCAACAGGCTGGCTGAGGTGAGTCATTGAGCCATACAGCACGGAAACAGACCCTTCTGTCCAACCAGTCCATGCCAGCCATAATCCCAAACTAAACTAGTCCCACCTGCTTGCACTTGGCTTATATCCCTCCAAGCATTTCTTATTCATGTACTTCTCCAAATGTCATTTAAACATTGTAACTGTGCCCACATCCATCGCTTCCTTTGAAAGTTCATTCCACATGTGAACCGTTCTCGGCGTAAAAAGGTTGCGTCACAGGTCTTCTTTAAATCCTTCACCTCTCACCTTGAAAATATGCTTCCTGGTCTTGAAATTCCCCCACCCAATTACCTTGCAGGATTCTCCGACTCAAGTTCTACCCTTGCCTAAGGGGTTTTGAACCTCAGCATAAACGACCACCAGCTGTCTCTCTGCAATGAGAGAACACCCCTATGTTTGCTAGAACTATGGCAACATTACGTTCAATTTACTTTTTGATTATCAACCTGGAAAACATAAAAATGGTGTCACTGATAAGGAATCAATTTTCAAACAATATAAGAAGGTAAATAAATTAAAAACTTTAAGCCAATTTAAAAATCTGAGAGAAACGGAGATTGGATAAACATATGGATGAAAATGGAACGGTGTAGGTTAGATGGGCTTCAGCTTGGTTTCACAGCTCAGCGCAACATTGAGGGCCAAAGGGCCTGTACTGCACTGTAATGTTCTATGTTCTAAATTGCTTGTGAGATTTAGCAGACCATAAAAGTCAAGATTTAGCAGCTCACTAAAGTAGAAATTTGGCAAAGTGGACAAGATATTGTGAAAATGTTTGTAACTCAATTGATTACATTCCTATAAAAAGTTTCTTGTTGCAATAACAGCCCAGTGTAGCCTTGTAAACTAAATAAATAGCCATTATTTTATTGATTTGCCTATCATTTTATCTTTCTCTGCACAAAAGCTGGCTCCATGAGATTAAAGTCAAATTTTAATTCAAATTGTCATTGCAATCTAACGTGCTGACAGCAATGTGTTAGCACTGCTGGTTTCCAATAGAGGTGAATTTACTCCCAAGGTTACATTTACCAATTACAAATGCATTGATTGATCCTGGACAGACATTTAAAGAACTGAACAGTGATTTGGCATATATATTTGGTTGTGAATGGAAAATTAGTTCGCATTTGACATTTATACTGCTGGTAACCATTCAGTTTTATATGCTGAACACATAGATCTGAAAAAGAGCATGTCATATTTCTATTCTTTTGGGGGAATGCATACTGTAAGTTTTAGAAGGTTTGAGGTCAAACCATTTTACTTAGTAAAGCTAAATTCCAATTTGGTTAACCTATAACAAAACAGTCCTTGGTTGTGCAGGCTAACGAGATAGAAATAATTAGTATTTATCAATTATTAAGAATTTACTAAGCTATATTTTATAAATACTTCACAAAGAAGCAGTGAAAAGAATGCAGAAGTTTCTTGGCCTTCAAGGCCCAAGATTTATTTGAATGTTGCCATCACAGGTGTCATGTGGCCACTTCCTTCCATCTCTGAAATATTGTTATGCTGAACCATGTTTTCAAATGTTTCTAAATTGCAAACTCTTAACCCTATTCCCAAAGATTGCTTATTGCTTATCAGGAAATAATTTGAATGTACTCCTTCCATTGATTTAAGATGAGGGTCATTAAATGCCATCCACCTCTGTAACTAGTCATGTAGCCCAAACAACTTCCCATCTCTTATTGCAAGGCCCAAGGAGTTAGCATATCAATGTGGGAACAAATGATGCATTCTTTTAGATGTTGAAAACTTCTACAAACTAATCTTTTATTAATAATGCAAACTGTTTAAAACCATTCACCTGACATTCAAGGGCATACAAAGTAATTAAGAAAGAAAATGTTTCGAGCAGAATATCAGGATGTCCTTTTAAAACTTTAGATTGTTTGTTCTACAGATAGAGTTCATTGACCAATTCAGCTAGCATGCTAGGACCTTTCCAAAGTACATCATTCATATTTACTGATAGGTGTTGTGCTTAATTCAAATTTTTACTTATTTCTATAAAGCTGACAAAATAAACCTTACAATACAGCTTATGTAATGAAAACAAGCATAATTCCTTAATCAATTCCTTAATCAGTAACTTAAGGTAATTTAAACAAAGTCTTACAAGCAGCAGCCTTAATTGTTAATTGCCTCAACAGCAAAATTCAAACCAAACTGGTTTACAAGATAGTGTCATGCTGGAAAAGCACAGCAGGTCAAGCAGCATCCGAGGAGCAGGAGAATCGATGTTTCAGGCATAACTACCTTTTCGCGATGAAAGGCTTATGCCCGAAACGTCGATTCCCCTGCTCCTCGGATGCTGTCTGACCTGCTGTGCTTTTCCAGCACCACACTCTCGACTTTGATCTCCAGCATCTGCAATCCTCACTTTCTCCTGGTTAACAAGACAGTTGAGACCAAATCGTAAACTGTTACTTCAAACCAATATAATATCTTAAATATGAACAATATTGTATTTTCCAACTATGTTGCTTGAACTGAAACTAAAAAGGAACAATTTTAATCCTAACCTGCCCATCAGAAATTGAGCAAATTAAATTCAACACTGGCTTTACATTTCACCTATTTGAATTAGACAATTAATTCCCATCTGATCCTTTCTTTTTGTACCAACTAAGTCAGGTTAAATGTACCCCCTTGTTTTAGCAAGTATTTTCAGATACTCACATTTAATGGAGGGGGACATTAAACAAGTTAAAATGCTAAGAACTAGCAAATAGTAGGAGTAGGTAATCCAAACTACTGCACTTGCCAAGAAAAGTAGCTCAATGTGGAATTTAAAATAACTGCTATAATTTGGAGTATTCAAGGAGAAACATAGTCTGCTTTCAATAGGAAAATGAATTTGTCTGGGTTATTTGTTAGAAACAATTCAAAATTGTCATTCTGAAGCTGTAAGGTGCTTTGTGTGTGAACTGTTGAATTCTTGAAACCAGGGATACCATGGAAGATTTTCCCAGCATGTCACTTCGGCTAAGAGCCTTGTCTGCATACAGGGAATTCTTGTTCTGTTTTTCACATTCTCATCACTTCGGGGAGTTTGGAAATTTGTGTGTAACATTGCCTGAACTTTGAACAGTTAGCCTAATTGTCCAATGGAGACAGGAAAAAACTTTTATTTTCCTATTTTATGATCCCAGGGTGCCCAAGCACATTATAACCAAGTTAATACTTTCTGAAGTGCAGTCACTGTTGTAATGTAGAGTAATGTGGCAGTCAGTTTGTGCATCACACTGAAATAAATGATGAGATAAGCTGCTCTGATAATGTTGTTTAAGTGATAAATGTTGGCCAAAATACCAGGCAAACTCTACCTGCTCTACTTTGCAATACACCAAGGACCTTTTACTTGAACTCTTCATCATCCAGCTCTTTTGGGCATCATTTACATGATTCCATTCTGAAATAATGAAACACCACTTGTGCATTTTCAAGAATCTTTCACTGTCTTTCAATACTGTGGCTTCCTGAATCCTTTGAAGATCAGTGCCCTGTTTCCTAAAGTATTATCTCTTGGCAGTATCAGCCATAGGAATCAGATCGGCATTCCACGTGTCAGCCGAGAGCACTGAACACTTCCTCCCCATGTCTTCCCTTGTCCCTTTGATGGATTGCATACTGTTGCTCAGCTTTCTGACATCTAATTTTGGACTAGCCACAGCATCAGAAGATTCTGCCTCCTTGACACTGATCCCTTTATTATCTTTGTCATTCCTTTGGTGATGAACCAGATCATTCATAATTTTAACCCTGAATAGAGACTTTTAAATGACATCACCAAAATTGTTTACATTCACATTTGTGAGGTTGGCTTTCTCTCTGCTGGTTTACATATCTTTTTTTTTGCATTTCTTAAGGTTTGTGTTTACTGCAATTAATTTGGTTTTTCAATTAGAGTTGTTAATTAACAAAATGACGAATGAAAGGAGAGCCAGTGTTTTGACTCTGTGAGTGAAAAGTTCAGGACAACATCAACATTGCAGATGCAATGATTTGTGAATTTATATTCCCAGTGGGAATGCTAATCCTTAAAGGAAGCAGTCAAGAAAAGCTGAGCCACTGTTGCCCAAATCTTCAGTCCACAATCTTTGTAATTTCTTCCACAACTTTGAATCTGACAACCCGACTGTTTCTCAATTTAGTAGAGTTATTTGTTAGTTAAAAGGGAAAGAAAGAACTGCATTTATATAGTGCCTTTTGCAACATCAGAGTGTCCTCTGAAGAATGAATGTCAGTTGAATTGTGCACAACAAGTTCCCATAAAAAAGCAGTACAACAATGAGCAGGTAATATGTTTTGGTGATATTTATTGAGGGACACGCTTTCTTCAACATAATGCCTTGGGAACTTTTATACCCACCTGAGAAGGCAGAAGCGGCGTTGATTGATATTTCATCCAAAAAGTGATACCTCTGAAGCTGCATGCTAGTATGTAATGCTGTGCTGGAGCCCCAGTTTAGATTTCTTTTCTGGTCAAGTCTCTCGAGTGGACCAGCAATTTTCAGACCTCGTGACCTGTGTAACACTAGTTGAACTATAGAGGCAAAATTTACTTCATGTGTCAATAAACATTCCCTTGAAAAGCTTTTGTTGCTACTACCACTGTGCATCTTAAGCAACACCTTGAGTAATTTCTCAGACATCATGCTTCCAGTTACTGACTTCTAAGTCGATGAGGTTTCCTGGATGTTTTTGCATCAGTCAGCAAAGAACATGCATCTTTCTTGATTAAGTTTTCCCAGTTGCTCTTACAGAAAGCAGCTATTGCACAAAGAAACCAAGCCCTGCTGTATTACTGTTACAGTCAACTGTTATCGATTGCTGAGTATAAGAATTTGCTCAGTCCCTGAGGTAAGCTACTGTCACTGGGGCGATCATAAATGTCCTGCTGTGATTGATTTCTATTCAGTTAATGATCTTCAGAGGAGTTCTCCAATTCCTTACTGCAGTGACATGGGGTATTTGTGCTTTGGTGGTGTCACTTGACTATCTGCAGGTCTGTAGGTCCAATTTAATTTATCACTGAGTTGGAATGTCAGACACAACAGTTTGGCTTGTTGGATCCAATTCAATTCAACAAAACCTAGCCCAGACCACGATCTGTCATCTTTAACCCTCCTGTTGACTTTGATGTGAAATTGGTTCCGATGAGAGGCTAAATAAGAAGTCTTACATCTGAGGCCAACAATGGCACTGTGGAGGCAGTAGATCAAAGATAGCAGCTGCCAGGAAATGGGCTGAACATTTATGAGTTTGTATTCCTCAGATTTTATTTCTCTTCCTGCTTTAATATTTGTCGTCACAAAAGCTAAAGGGAGGCATTACGCCTGGGGTGTGAATTGGTTTTCCAGCATTGGCTTGTGGCCCAGGAGGAATGGGCAAGCTTTCTTGCTCTACTAAGTCATCTTGTATAGATCCCTGATTCGATGTCTTCTCTTCCGATGTCTGCACACTCCTTCCACTTGAACTCCTCTGTGTCCCCGTCTCCATGAGCCCTCACAATCTCCTCCTGGTCCTTCGGCCCGCACCTGATCTGTCATCTCTCCAACTCTATCCCACCTGGCCCCTCATTTATATTTTTCCTCTCCCTAATGTCATCCTTCATAGTGAGTGAATTTGAGTACAAGATCAGGAATCCCTTGCGACAATTGTACATGGTCTTGGTGAGACCGCACCTGGTGTATTGTATGCAATTTTGGTTTCCTTATCTGACTAAGGATGTTTCAGCTATGGCCAGAGTGCAACAAAGGTTTACCAGACTGATTCCTGGGATGACAGACTGATATGTGAACAGAGACTGGATTGGCTAGTACTGTACTCACTGGAGTTTAGAAAAATGAGGGGGGTAATCTCATAGATTAATATTCTAACAGGACGAGACAGGGTGAACACAGGAAGGATCTTCCTGATGACCAGGGAGTCCAAAACCAGGAGTCACTATTTAAGGATGCAGGGTCTGCCATTTAGTACTAGAGATGAGGAGAAATGTATTCATCCACAGGGTGGTCAGTCTGTCTCTCCCATAGAAAGCAATTAAGGTCAAAATATTGAATATTTTCCAAGAAGGATTTAAACATAGTTGCTAGGGCGAAAGGGATTAAAAAGTGTTGTGAAAAGGTGAGAACAGGGTACAGAGTTAGATGCTCAGCCATGATCATGTCAAATGGCGAAGCAGGCAGAAAGGGCCAAATGGCCTTTTACTCCTTCTATTTTCTATGTTTCCAATCTCTCTGAGCATATCCCACAACTCTTCCTCCTATCAGTATCCCTAATTCCAATGATCTCACAGGGAATGTCCCAACTGAGACTCCTCCTCCTTTACTGATCGCTCTGCCTCCCCATTGATGTGCTGTGTTCCCAAATCACTCTGGGTGTCTCCTTCCCCATTTACTACCCCTCCCCCCACTTTCCCCAACCTCATACACAACTGAGGTCATTTGAAATATCCTGTTCCCTCCATCAATGTCCACTGCTTCCCTAACCTCCCCTCTCATTAATATTTCACCACAGCCCCCTTACCTATCCTTCCTTCTCACTCTTGTTTAGGGTCAAACCCCCAACAATTTAGCAGCCTGTCAGTCTGGACAGGTTGATGGGAATATTAGTGTTGGTAGCCAGAAAGATGAGAGGAGCAGGAGGGGACATTGATGGAGGGTACCCATGGTTTTTGGGAGAAGACAATATATGAAGCATTATTGAGGGTGAGCTGAAAGATTGAGGAGGGCACTGATGGTTTAGTTGCAGAACTGGGTGGTATTACTGAATGAGTGCCTGGACATGCAATCTACAGATAAGAATGGAAATGTTGAAATGTTTCAAGCAACTCTCAACATGGAGACAGTTACAAGACAAAAGCTTTACTCTGTCAATGTCCATACAGTTTACAGTTCAAGAAAATCTGTTTAATATACCTTAGGTTGCAGATGCATGGTTACTTTGAAGTGGAATTGCAGGTAGACAGGAGGTTGAAGAAAGCATTTGGCACACTTGACTTTGTTGATCAGGGTATTGAGTATTGAAGTTGGAACATCATGTTGCAGCTGTACAGGACATCGATGAGGCCACTTTTAGAATACCGTAAACAAATCTACTCGTCTTCACTAAGAAGGGTGTTTCTCAAGGGTGCAGAGTAGATTTACAAGGATGTTACTGGGACTGGAGGGTTTGAGTTATGGAGAGATGCAAATAGGTTGGGTTTTTCCCCTGGAGTGTCAGAGGCTTAGGGGGTGATCTTGTTGAGGTTTATAAAATCATGAGGGCATTGATGGGGTGAATAACTAAAGTCTTTTTCCTAGAGTGGGGAGTCCAAAACTAGAAGGCATAGCTTTAAAGTGAGAGGGGAAAGATTAAAAAGTACCTGAGGGGTAACCTTTGCATACAGAGGATGGTAAGTGTGTGGTGACTTTGAGATGCCAGAGGAAGTGGTGGAGGCACTTACAATTATAACATTTAAAAGTCATCTGGATGGGCATATGAAAAGGAAAGGTTTTGAGGGATATGGGTCAAATGCTGGCAAATGAGACTAGATTAGGTTAGGATATCTGGTTGGCATGGAGATGTTGGACTGAAGGTTTGTTTCCATGCTGTTTGACTATGACTCTAATTACAGGTTTCTTAACATACTCATACTCTTTACAATTTTACTTGTTACTCAGGCATACAATTTATCACTATAAATAGTAGCAGTCAAAGCAATATTGATGGCTCATTAGAAGGCATGACCCCGACCAGGATCAATGTTTTCAATTGTAAGGCTAATCAAGCTCGTGTTGTGCCCATGTACATGACCATTGCCCTTGAAAGTGCAAACAAGTTCTGATTTGCAGCAACTATCTGCCTGTAGCATTAAACCAGTTTCTACTTTACCTACATTATCATGGTTATATCACTCATGTCTCCTGTAGGTCTAAGTAGCTCTGAGGTAAGCTTACAATTAAGTCACCAAGCTTTCATCTTGCTGTATACATATCTGTCCTTTATATGTCTGTATTACGTCTAATTATTTTCTGTACCAATGTGTATCCAGATAATCCAACCTTGGTAATATGGTCTTGTTAAATTCAGCAAGACCCAAGAGAAATTTGGTCTTCTCGGTTTCCTGATGATGAAATTGCTTTCTCCCAATCACTGTCTATAAACATTGGACTAATTGTTCCTGAAATAAATGTCAACTACTGTGCTCTAACAGGCAAGTAGCAGAGATATGACACACTTTAAAGTATTTAACTTTCTTCTATATTGTTTCTGAAAGGTTTCAGCACAAGTTTTCATTTGAAATCAGAGTTAAAGCCGAGGATTATATTTAGCACATATAATATTCTACTAATATCAGCAGAAATTTGATTTTTCATGCACAATTCATGTACACAATAAAGACATGTTTACCAAGATGTTCTTGTGAAAACAAGGGAGGGATTGTCTTAAGGTGTTAATGTCATGTTGTTTGCTACTAGTTGAATCACAGGGGATCTTAGAAGCACTGTGTGTTTTTTCAAACTGATACCATAAGATTTGCTGTAATAAAAAAAACTAATTTTTGCAGAGGATTTTGGAATGTCAAACCAGCTGAGTAGTATCAAAATTTGAAGCAATTGCCTGTTTCTTAATGGAAAGAATTAGGTAAGAATTGCTCATTGTGCCCATAAGATATGAACTCTGGAGAACATAAGTGGTGGGCAGAACACTGAGGCCCACATAATGTTGTTGTTATTTAGGAACTTTGTGATACAGTGGTTAGAACTGGGCCACTTTTGAGCCAGAAGTTTCAAGTTCCACCTGCCCAGAGGTGCCCGGTAAAATAGTCACGCAGATTGGTTTAAAATAATATTTTTCACTAATGGTTGGTCATTGTAACTGATGACCCATGCAACAAAGTTTCATGATATTAGTAGCTTCCTGAAGATCAGAATACAGCCTCCAGTGAAGGTTTCTAACTAAACTTTAGCGATTACGTTATGAGGAGAGTTATATAAACCGTCTGTTTTCTCCAGAATTTATTTTTGATTTGATCTATTTATTTAATGTCACGTGTATTTTGTTACAAATACAGTGAAAAGTGTTGTATAGTGTCACCTGTCTCTGGCACCATCTTAAAACACCGAAAAATAAACCAAAATGTCGAATATAAAGGCAGAAAAATAAAGTAGTAAAATGAAACTTTACAGACCTTTCTGTCAAGTGCTCAGCCATGGGCCCAGAGGCACCAGCCACAAGTGCCATAGCTCCACCACTGGAACAAGAGTCACCACTCTTCAGTAACACGGCCTTTGTCTCTACCAACACGGCCACCACCACCAGCCCTTGTTGTACCACCATCGATGGTGTCGGGTCCCAACCTAGCCCAGACTTGACCACCACCAAGAGTCTGCCATGTGTCCACCTCCTCGTTTCAGCCCTGCCTTTGCTGCCTGGTCTCGTACTGGGCCCAAACCCACCTGCATCACCAACTCCATGTGGTTCCGTGGGATGCAGACGCCACGCGAAACCCAAACTCACCTCCGTCCTGAGTCCACGCTAGTCTGGTTCACCTCTCTGCCACTGATGCTGTTGCCATGGTCAAGCTCTTTGAAAGAGGTAAGTAAAAAGAAGATAAACAATAAGAAAAGAAAATGTAAAAGGCAAAGAAAGTGGATGGAGCAGACAGGCCCCAGGATCAGAAGCCTTCCTCTGCCACCATCTTGAATTAGCACATGACAAATTAGCAAAAGCGCAGGAAAAGAAGTTTAAGGTGTGACATGATCCAAGTCTGCAACATATTAAAAGGAAAAGACAGGGTTGACAAAGATAAATTATTACCACTGGGTGGGCATTCTAGAATGAGGGGGCATAGTCTGTGAATTAAGGCTGGACCTTCAGAGGAGATGTTAGAAAGCATTTCTACACACAAAAGGGTCATAGAGGTTGGAAGTCCCTTCTGTGTACAGCAGTGGATGCTAAATCAGTTGTTAGTTTTATACGTGAGATTAGGTTCCTTTTGTTAAGCAGAGGTATTAACAGATATCGCCCAAAGGCACATATGTGGAGTTAGACCACAGATCAGCCATGATTCTCATAAATGGCAGAACAGACAAAATGAGCTGAATGGCCTCCTCTTGATCCAATATTCCTGTGTTCCTAGCTGTTTAAACCATCCCATATAAAAATGCCAAAAGATGTTTTAATCTCTATATATTTGGCAGCCTGATGGCACATTGGTGCCTCACAGCACTGGACACAGAGGTCCAATGCCAGCCTTAGGTGACTGTGTGGAGTTTGCATGCTCTCCCCATGTCTGCATGGGTTTCCTTCGTGTGCTCCTGTCTCATCCCACACTCTAAAGATGCGCAGCTTATGTGAATTGGCTGTGCTAAATGCAAGGTGACAGGGATAGGGTGTTGGACTGGTTGGGACACTCTTCAAAGGGTCAGTGCAGACTCAATTACCTTTTTTTTGCACTGTAGGGATTCTGTTACTAAATAAAGAAGTAGATAGTAAGTGATATCAATTAAGAATCCTGTATATTTTAATTGCATGCTTATCTTATAACATTGAAAGCAGTGATCACAGCCTGTGCCTTTAAGTGGGAATATTTAGAACTAATCTGTACAAATAATGACCCAGCTATTTACTTTGGAGAGTGGGAGGGGGGAGTCAAGGTCAAAAAAGTCCAATTGTGATAGTTTCCTTGCAAGCTATAACTTCATTGTTACTCCAAGTTCTCTGCCCAAGAGGCAGTCTCATTGAGAGATCTGACTGCTCATCAGACAGGGAATTTCTTTGACTCCAGGAATATGAGTTTCAGAGTGGCAAATGGAAATATTTCCATGAAAAAATAGAGTGTTGTACACAGTATATTGGAAGGTGGGCAAAATTACAGGGTGGAGATGGATTGGGTGTACATATCAGATTCCTGAGGAAGGGCTCCGGCCTGAAACATCAATTTTCCTGCTCCTCGGCTGTTGTGCTTTTCCAGCAACACATTCTCAACACTGATCTCCTGCATCTGCAGACCTCACTGTCTCCCTGTACATATCAAAGGGTGAAGGTGAGAGTATGATTCTGGTTGAAAATTATGAGAGAACCGTGGAGTGTTAATGGAGAAGAGATCATAGAAAGAGGGACAAAATATTGGAGAAGAGATGTTGAGGATGTGTAAAACAGGGTCGGGGGGAGACACCTTGTGGATAAACAGAGTGTAGTCCCAATTAATTGTTTTATGGAGGGACAATTTGGGCAGTGGAGGAGAATCAATGAGGTGGGGTATGGTGCATTTATAGTTGAGGTAACTGGGTTGAAGGGATAAATGACTGATTCTCTTGCATCATAAATAATGTGAAAATGCATCTGAATTTTCCATCCAGCCTTCCATGCTCTCCTTGTAGTCCAAAGTCCAAAGATGTGCAGTTTCGGTGGATTGTCCCTGCTAATTTTCTGTTGTGCCCATTGTTGTGTAGACTAGGTGGATTAGCCATGGTAACTGCAGGGTTATGGAGATAGAGTGGGTTGGGGTCGGGTAGGACTGGGTGGGGTGCTCTTCAGAGCATTGGTGCAGACTTGACGTGGCAAATGGTTTCTTTCTGCACTACAGGGATTCTATGATTCTATTCCATGACTTTACTTGCCAGCTGCAGAAACCAGTGTTAAAGATTAAAGTCTTATTAAAATGGAGTTACTTAGATACTTTCAATGGAATTTGGACTGACTTACCTTCTGACCAATCCCCCCCTACCTGTACTTAAAATAGAAATGGACAGGTTTTTGAAATTTATAACATTATTACTTAACACCTGATCTGAAACTTGAGAATTTCAGGGTTTACAATTCTCCCTGCTGTTTCATTGAGTGAGCAATTAATCAGTGGAATACAATCCTCTCAAACATTATGAGAGCTGTTGATATTAATTAATTCAAATGTAAATTTCATTTGCTTTCAGAAAATAATATTTTAGTATAATTTCAGAATGAAGAAGGTAGCCATTGCAAATACCAAACATGGAAATGCTACATTTATTTGTTAGTTGCAAAATTGATAATGTTGTCCTTCTTTGCAATGGTTCAGAATGGAGGAATCCAGACAATAGTTTGGAAATTTGTACAGAACATTCATCAGGAAAGACATGGTCCCAAAACAAAAGGTTTCTTGTGACAAAGTCAAATGGAGTAGTATTGAAACAAGTAGAGAAACAAAAGATATGTCCAGAAGAGGTATGAATGGCTGGATTTTAGATGTTGCTGTCTGAAAATAAAGAAGAGAGAAACAACAAAACAAATCAGCAAAGAACAGGGAAATAAAATATCGCTTTTCTTCAATGGACTCATTACAGCTTTCTGGTCTCTCTTGAGTTTACCAATTTTGGATTGTATCCTCAGTCCCCATTTATTTCCTTCATCTGTTTTGTTTTGTCTCTCTGTTATTTCTTTCTTATTTTCCTTGCTTTCAGATAGCAGCTATTCAGAAATCTACCAATCACACTTCCTGCAGGTACATTTTCTTTTGATCTTCATCCCATTACCTACCCGTTACCTAAAACTACCCTTTAGTTTTGCACCAACAATGCTTTTAGTATTCATTCTCTTCTGCTCTCCATCCAATTACAGACCTTCCCTGATTAACATGGAACAGTACAGCCCTTCAGCTCACTGGATCTGTGCCAAACACATTGCCATTCAAATGGATCTTATCTGCCTGCATGTGGTCCATATCCATCTGTACCCTGCCTGCTCATGTATCTGTCTAAATGTCTCTTAAATGTTGCTGTCGTATCTGCTTCTCCCCAGCAGCATGTTCAAGGCATCCTGTACATAAAAAACCTTCCTTGCATATCTCCTGTAAACTTTCTCACTGTCTCTTTAAACCAATGCCCCCTAGAATTTAACGCTTCCACCCCAAAATAAAGATTCTGACTAACCATCCAATCCATGCTTCTGATGTACTTTTGTCAGGCTGCAGCTCTCTCGCGAAAACAATTTAAGTTTGTCTAATCTCTCGCTATGGATAATACATTTCACTTCAGCTAACATTGTGGTAAACCTCTTTTGCACCCTCTCCAAAGCCTCCACTTACTTCTTATAGAGTGGTGACCAGAACTGCGCACTGTAACTCACTAGTCCTTTTCTCTGACAGTCCCCCTTTCACTTGCTCAAAACCTACTGCATTTCTGATCATCCCCAGGAGCTGTTGAAAGCTCTCTGACCTCAAGGTGTTGGTAGACTCACCAACTACTTCAGGCATTTGCCTTTTTTCTTTAGGTTTTCGACATCCACACTAGTGTTTGTACCATCTGTGTGCAGCCATTGCTCTGGGAACAGGACTCAGAAAATGCTTATCCTTTTACTGTTTCAATTATTCTACTTCAACATTGTTTCATCCAGGACGTTCCTTATTCCTGGGTCTTGTCAAGATCAAATCTTGCAGAGTGATGTGAGAGGATGTTTAATGCAACTTGAGCAGCTACCTGTACTAGAATGCTTGGAGATTGTTGGGGAAAGTTTGCCATGGAAAAGTCTGTTTTGAGAAATCTGCTTCACCTCTTAACCAGACTGTGTTGGTAAACAGCTGCATCATCCCTACTCAAACTATGATCTGTGATTGTGACTGGGGTCTTACTGTTGTCAGTCAGCAGCCAATCATTGCAATATTCTTCAACTGAGCTCCAGGAGTGTCATTGCAAACACCACAGAGATAGTTAATGGTGACTACCCCTCTGTTCGCCCTTTTCAGTGCAGGACATGCCCTTCCAAGAAACCAAGAAACCTTTCAACAATATTGTGCCAGCACTTTCACTTAAAACGGAGAGTTCAAGTCACATCAGGGTGGGGGTGACACGGTGGCCCAGTGGTTAGCACTGCTGCCTCACAGCACCATGGTTCCAGATTCGATTCCAGCCTCAGGCATCTATCTGTGTGAAGTTTGCACATTCTCCCTGTGTCTGCATGGGTTTCCTCCCACAGTCCAAAGTTATGCAGGTCAGGTGAATTGGCCATGCTAACTTGCCCATAGTGTTAGGTGCATTAGTCAGAGGGAAATGGGTCTGGGTGGGTTACTCTTTAGAGGGGTGATGTGGACTAGTTGGGCCAAAGGGCTTGTTTCCACACTGTAGGGAATCTAATCTAATCAAAAATAGATTTCAGATCAAATAAATCAGAAAAAATAGTGTTTTTGAAGCAGTGGAATTACTACTGTAATGTAAGTTTAAATGGAGTGAATACAGATGTGACTTACGGGTTCCCTTCCCCCCTTTGGGGTGGCTTAGTGGTTAACACTGCTGCCTCACAGCACCAGTGACCCATGTTCAATTCCAGCCTTGGGCGACTGTGTGAAGTTTGCACATTCTCCCCATGTCTGCATGGATTTCTTCTGGGTGTTCTGGTTTCCTCCCACAATCCCAAGATGTGCAGGTTAGGCCATACTAAGTTGCCCATAGCATTCGGGGATGTGTCAGTTAGGTGCATTAGTCAGGGGTAAATGTAGGGGAAAGCATGTGGGTGGGATAGTCTTCGGAGGGGGCTTGTTGAGACGAATGGTCTGTTTCCACACTGTAGGGATTCTGTGATTCATGCCCCCTGCGATCCCTTAAGTCACCTTAGTGTTGTCTTTATCAGCTAAGAGTCATAGAGTCATACAGCATGGAGACAGACCCTTCATCCAACAAGTCCATGCCAACCAGTTTCCCAAACTAAACTACTCCCACTTGCCTGCACTTGGCATATATCCCTCTAAACCTTTACTATTCATGTACAAAACCTTTACTATTCATGTACTTATGCAAATGTCTGTTAAATATTGTTTCTGTAACTGCATCCACTACTTCCTCTGACAGTTGATTTCAAACACACACCAGAGGTTTATATGATGCTGAGGAGCACAGATAAGGTGAACAGCCAGCATCTTTTCCCTAAGGTGAGGGAGCTCCAAACTAGGGAGCATATGTTTAAAGTGAGAAGAGAAAGTTTTATAAAGGACATGAGGGGCAACTTTTTTAGAGAGTGTACTAAAAGGAGGAAAACATTTTGGCTATCAATGTACAAAGGGACTCACGGGGTTTTTAAAGTCAGCTTGTCCCCACCAGTCTTTGTTTGTGTTTTTGCCTTCACTAAGCAACACAGTGCATAAGCTAGTGCAGAGATAATCTTGTCACATTTTAAACAGCTGGTGTGATATTATTGTACAGCTACTCACATGATTTCATTTTTACTCACAATTGCCCACATGCTGCGTAGCAATTAAAACAGTAGCTGGCCTTCACCAATGTTATTATATTTCTTCTCAATTATGCAGCAAGTTCTGGGACAATTTCATGTTGCAGATCCCCTTTTACTTTAAATGCTAAACTCATCTCTTCATATTGAACGCCTTTGAGGCGCTGAGCCTCATTAATTTGCATTCTGCTCTTTTAAAGCATAAACTGCGTTATCATGTGAGATTATACCAGCTAAACCCTCTCAGCCCATGTAGCTGACCATAACATAATGCTGTGAAATGTCAAATAAGATCTGTTTCACAACATAGAACTGTACAGCACAGGAACAGGCCCTTAGCCCCATGATGTGCCGAGCATGGCATTGAGTTAAACTAATCCCTTCTGCCTGCTCATGGTCTGCATCCCTCCATTCCCTGCATATTCACATGCTTATTGAAAAGCCCGTTAAATGCCCCGACCAGAGCTGCTTCCACCTACTCCTGGCAGCGCATTCCAAGCATCTACCACTTTGTGTGTAAAACATTTGCCCCTCACATCTCCTTTGAACTTGCCCCCTCTTACCTGAAATGCATGCCCCCTAGTATTAGACATTTCTAATGGCTTAGCTTACTGGTGACTTTACAGACTCAAATGCTTCCCAAGTTCCAACACACTGTTGAGTGCTGTGTCAGCTCTTTTCAGGCATGTGGGTATATGTATTTGTTCTTCAGTGTTCATAGCAAGAACTGGTGCATGGAGTCTTTGAATGTGAGGAGGCTGTTGAGCTGCATCCTCTGATAATGCAAAGGTATTGGTTGAGCTGAATGGCCTGCTTCTTCAGCATGAATGTAAATTATAGTCCTGTCCATTGGTTGTGGTTCACACTTTTAGAATTTGGGACCTTTCTGTGCAAGTTATGAAGCTTGAGGCATCTTATTAGCCAGAGGACAAAGATGAAAATCAAAAAAATATGAGTCAGCAAATGCAACTAGGGTATAGAATATGCTTTAGATGATGAAGAATTGGATGTGAGCCAGTGACTGGGAGCAAAAAAAGCCTGAATAGAGGTTAATGAGCTTTGAGTTATTATCACTATAATTTGGACAGGAAAATGCGATGACAATCAGAAATGCTGTCAGATCCAAAAAAGAACGTTGGTGGTGAACAGTTGAAATGAGTAATGCTCTCCAGTTGTATTCCATGGAAACTTCCGGACTTTGTCATGAGTTATAGAGTTCACTAAAAGTAGTTCTTTTTACATTATACGCTTTAATTGAAATTAAATTATTTTAATTATTAAGTACTTTCCCATATATACTTCCAATTTCAGGTTTTATTCAGGTTTCATAAGACTAAAACAGGCACCTATTCTAGCAATAAATGCTTCCACTTTTTTGATGCCCATCTTTTATTGAATAACTGGTTGAGGTTTATTTTGAAATTGCTTCAGTTCAAACGATTTCGTGCTTGTAATGTTTTTAATCACTCCTGAAATGTAGCTTCACTGACTGGGCTGTTATGTACCAACCTGTAGTTGTTCTTGAGAATGTGATAGTGGCTTCTTGAACCGCTGCAATACATGGGGAGATGCACCCACAATGCTGTTAGGGAGGGATTTTGACCAAGTGATATTGAAGGAGTAGCAATGTATTTCCAAGTCAGGATGGTGCGTGATTTGGTAGGAAATTTACTGGTGGTGGTGTTCCCATGTATCCCCTTGTCCTTCTAGATGGAAGTGGTCAGAGGTTTAAAAAGTGGTGTTTAAGGTATGTTGGTGAATTTCTGCAGTGCATCTTGTGGATGGGTACACGCTGCTGTGACTGTGCATCACTGGTGGAGGGAGTGAATGTTCGTGCATTGTGAGCAGGCTGCTTTGTCCAAGGAGGTATCAGGCCTTTTGGATGTTCCTTAGAGCAGCAAACATCCAGGCGAGTGGGAAATAGCTTTTGAAAAAATATAAATGAATTGATCACGCAAATAGAAGTAACTATCGATTTTTAATCATGAGAAATACATGGTTGCATGCTTTCATAGATTGGGACTTGAATATTGAACAATGCAGACATTTAAGAATGATAGGAAAAGATAGAGATGGCTTTGCTAATTGGTGATGCTAACAGCATAATAGAGAGATGTGTCGTAAATTCATGAGATGAGATTATGGAAGCGGTTTGGGGAGATATGATTAATGCAAGAAGTCATTTGTGGGATTGGTGTACCGGCCCTCTTCATATAACCACATGGTAGGATGGAGTAGAAAGGAAGAAGTAATAGGAGCTTGACAGAAAGATAGGGTGATAGTTGTAGGAGAGTTTAATCATTTTCCAGTCTAATATACATATTAAACAGTAAAAGGGAGCTTGGATAAAAGATTCACAGATGTTTTTCGGGTAATTTCTTTGAACAACACCTTCTGGAGCCATCTACACGAGACCTGCTATTGTACAGTGAGATGAAATTAATTAATATCTCACAGTGAAGGTGACCCTAGGTAGCAGCCTCCATAACATGACTGAATTTCTTGGTCTGTTTGTAGGAAAGAAGATTTTGATTCAAGATCAGCATTTTTAACTTAAACAAGGGTAACTATATGGTCAGTCAATCAGAACTAGCTAACGTGAACTGGCAAATTATGTTCAGGAGTAGTTCAGCAATAACTCAGCAGTATTTAAGGGAATATTTCAGAGTATACATAATAAATACATTCCAGAAAGAAAAATTCCAAATGGAGGACCTACTGTTTGTATTTAACTGAACTAGTTAACATTGAAACATAGGATATAGGTGCAGGAGTAGGCCATTCAGCCCCTTGAGCCTGCTCCACCATTCAAGATGGGCAAGGCTGATCATCCAACTCAGCATCATGTTCCTGCTCTCTCTCCATTTCCTTTGATCTCTTTTGTCCTAAGAATTATGGGCGGCACGGTGGCACAGTGGTTAGCACTGCTGCCTCACAGCGCCAGAGACCTGGGTTCAATTCCCGCCTCAGGCGACTGACTGTGTGGAGTTTGCACGTTCTCCCCGTGTCTGCGTGGGTTTCCTCCGGGTGCTCCGGTTCCCTCCCACAGTCCAAAGATGTGCAGGTCAGGTGAATTGGCCATGCTAAATTGCCCGTAGTGTTAGGTAAGGGGTAGATGTAGATATAGATGTAGATGTAGGGGTAGGGGTATGGGTGGGTTACGCTTCGGCGGGGCGGTGTGGACTTGTTGGGCCGAAGGGCCTGTTTCCACACTGTAAGTAATCTAATCTAATCTAATCAAAAACTATACCTACTTCTTTGTTGAAGGTCTTTAAAGTTTTGGTCTCAGCACTTTCCTGAGACAAAGAGTCACACAGGAACACCACACTCTCTCTCCTCCTAAATTTGTCTTAAAAGCCCTTCCCTTTATTCTTAATCCGTGAAACCTGGCTCTGGACTTCCCAGGGTTCAAAAATATCTTTCCTGCATCTTCCTTGTTTAGTCCTGTTCGAATTTTATGGGTGTCTATAAGATCCTCCCCCCTCTGCCATTATTCTTCTAAACTCGAGTGACTACAATCATAACAGATGAAGTTTCTCCTCATATGTTAGTCCTGCCATTCCAGGAATCAGTCCAGTAAACGTCTTTATACTCAGTCAATAGATAGAGCATCCTTCCCCAGTTAAGGAGACCAAACCTGCACAAATTATTTCTGATATGGTCTTACCAGTGCCGTATATAGTTACAGCAAGGTATCCCTGCTCCTGTACTCAAATCCTTTCAGTATGAAGGCTGATAAATCATGTAAAAGTAGTGTTACACTTTAGAAAGTATATAATTAATCAGTGATAGGTCAGAACAGAATATAAAAAATAACAAGGAATGACAAAAAGGTTATTCAGGAGTGTTAAATTAGAGTACAAGAAAAAAAAACTAGCCAGAAAGATAAAAGCAGATCATCAGAATTTCTGCATATGTTTAAATAAGAAAAGAGTTAACAAAGTGAGTATTTTGCTCTAGAAAGTCTGTCTGGGGAAGTAATAATGTAAAATTGCAAATGAATTGAGTAGGTCTTCACTCTAGAAGATGCTAATACGATCCCAGAAGTAACTCAGGAAATGGAAGGGAGAGAGGAGTTTAAGGAAATCACAATTACAACGAAGTGGAATGAAGTGAATTGTAGCAGCTGTGAGCCAAGAAGTGCTCAAGTTCTAATTGACATCATAATTAGGTATTAAAAGAAATTTCTCATGTTATGGTTGATGTGTTGATTTTAATTATCCAAAATGCTCTTTATTGTAGGAAGGTTCCATTATGTGAAAAATAAGAGCTCACTGTGAAAAGGATAGCATATTGTCATGGACAGAAAACTGGCTCCTAACAGGAAACATAATAGGCATAAATGGGTCATTTTCTAGTTGGCATGATGGAATGGCTAGAGTACAACAGGGATTGCTGCTGAACCTTTTTCCATTCATCGCAATGACTTTGATGAGTGGATTAAATGCTTTTTCTTTCAGACAGTTATAAGTCTGTTTCTCACAAAAACAATGGAAGCACAGCCCTTGAATATTTTTAGGGGAGAGGTGGATAAATTCTTAATAAACAAGGGTATGAAAGGCTATTGGGAGTCACTGAGATTGTGGAGTGGTCAGATCATGCCATTATTTTATTGATTGATGTAGGACATCACGGTGTCAAGTGGCCTACTCCTGGTCCTCATACTGTTACAGGTTCATATTGTGCCTCAACCAGCTCTTTCGAAATATTCCAAATACTGACCCAACACTGCTTTTCTCCTTTAGTCCTGTACATATATTTTTATTTTTTACAAGTTTCTAATATGATTTTGCATGTTATTATTATTCATTTCCACACAATACTTGGCTGTATTGAGAAAAAAAAAGGCCTCTGATTCTTGTAGCAGAATACTAAGCTTAAGATTTTTTTTCCTAAAAGAAAAATTAATTTGCCCTGGCTTAATGCATTGAGCTGTTAGTGAAAATGTGTTTCATTGTTCTCCAGACCAGATATTCAGTGAAAAAGTGCTCCACTGACTCCTTTAGTTCAGAATAGCATGGAGTAATTTTCCTTCAAAGTATCGAGTTATGTTGCTGCTAGACAGATCAGTAGCTCTTATCTCAACTACCAAGCACGATGATGATAAGCAAGGAAGGAACAGCAGAAGCTCGTCAGCTCTAATAAATAATGTTCCATTCATTGAACGTTTATTAATTGTTTGACTTCACATATTTTGATTCATCATATTTTGCTGCACTGTATTGTGTCTTTGTCAATGCCTCATTTCCCAATTAGATTATAATTTGATGTGGAGGAGCCAGTGTTGGACTGGGGTGGACAAAGTTAAAAATCACACAACACCAGGTTATAATCCACATAGTTGATGAAGGAGCAGTGCTCCTAAGGCTAATGCTTCCAAATGAACCTGTTGGACTATAACCTGGTGTTATGCGATTTTTAATATCATAATTTGAGGTGGAGTTCTGCCCAGTCAATTCGGTTATATCTAGTTCTGTCACTAAGATTTATTACTCAGTTTCACACCATTCCTTTATCATATAGTTTAACATATTGCAACATTCAGTTTGGGTTTTATCATGTAGGTTGATGTCTAACATTGTTAGTGCTGTGTTTTATTGCCTCGATACATAGCTCACACCACCACTGCCGTTAATCTCCAGGTTCATGTCTAGACCTGTTGCTGGCTGTTGTTATAGTTCATATTTAGCATAATGTACTGCTTATCATTATTGAGTTTTATTGTATAAGTTCATATTTAGAGCTGTTGCTCTGGATCTTTTCAGAACTGACCCTGCCATGGTTGTATTCTGTTGTGCAGGTTCATGTTGAAAACAACTGTGTTCAGTTGTGTTCTACAGCTTAAATTTATCAGAGTTGCACAAATACTTTGTTGTGCAAGTCTCTATATAGCCTTTTTGACAATAGAATCTCGCATCATAGAACTCTCAGTAAAAAACAATGAAAACACAGTATGATGTAATAATTCCAGCAACAATAAGAATGTTTGATGACTGCAAAGGTTATTGTTCACCAATACTTCAATTTTGCCAGCCGTGAAAACTGTGGTCAAGACTGTGAAGTCATGCCCTTGAAAGGAGTTTTTTTTTCATGAGCATCAGCATATCCTCAAATAAAATTACTGTAGCCCTAGTGGGCCATAGGGCAAAGGGTGGTGATTAAGCTTGAAGGTCAGCACACCATAGTCAAGGGGTGAGGTTGAGAAGGTCGAATATGCATGGTGACCTCAACTGATGTGGGAATTAAAGTCCATGTTGTTGATGTCACTCTGCATTGCAAACTAGCCATCCAGCCAACTGATCTCACCAACCCGCTAACTGCTGACTTTGTAAGTATTCAGCATAGTAACTCCCAAAGTAAGGTCATTATATTTAAGTGATTATTGTTTGGCAATATGTGATACATCTTAAAAGATCCAAACAAGATGGGACAATTAGGATGAATGGTCAGAACATTCCTTTTGTCTTGACCAACTGGTTAAAATAATCCAGGCACAGAAAATAATTTCCCAAACAGAATAAAGATATTAAGTTGAATAAAGTTAAATACAGAATAAAGTTGAAAAGCTTTTGACTGAATGCACTTGAAAAGCATCACTCATTTGTGTTTTAAAATGGCCAGTTGAAGGCAAGAACTATATCGCTATGCAGGGAAACTCTGACTTGATTGCAAGTTCCAGAAAGATAATCACTTGCTACTTGTGACATTTTATAATCCAATGCATCCTTTGAAAGGCCTGGTTACTTACTGTCATGAAGCTCTTTGAGACATAACATCTCAATTAATGCATTCACTGTATTTGCTCTCAGTCTAAAATAAGTCAGTGTTTTCTACCTGATGCAGCATTTCCATTTGCCATCCACTATTACAAAAAGAAAGTCAATGACACTCTGCATTCCAAGAAGCATGAATAAATTTCACTAGCCCTTGCCAGAGAGAAGCAGGCAGAGTAAGTATACGACTTTGCAAGAATTGCTCTTCTCCCCATAGAGAAAGGTTCCATAAATTACTTGTAGGTTGCTGTCTGGGCATCACATTTCAACTCTGACATGCACATGTCTCACTCCTTATTGTGCAATGACTGATGTCCCCCAGTGGCAGTCATGTACCCTCATTCTGCAAATCTTCGCCATGCTATCCATATTTCAGCGACCATCGTAAACCAGTGGGTAACTATCTCGAGCTTTCCTTTGATAACACTTCCACATAAGCCAAGCGCACATGAGCAACATGCTCATAACAAAGAAAATGTTGCCACAGAACATGACAGAACAAACAATCAGAGGTTTTGTACAAGCTTCCAATGCATAGACACTCATACAGGTGCCTTACAGTACTCTAGGCAAGTATCAATGATTGTGTTGGTCTTCTACATGGGCTGCATAACCTTTTCTAGCAGCTAAACACTGATTTGCTAAGGGAGGAAGAAAACTGAGAGAAGGAGGAAAGAAGGAGGCAACCACACAGCACCTTTTCGGGTCAGACTCTTGGTGATGCTTTGCCTAACTGCGCACCAATAAATGCGATCCCAGCTCCTCAATCACCAGCAATCCTTAACATTCCCTTCCCCCTGACACTGAACTTTACAGAGTTCATTCCAGGAATATCACTGTGTATTCCCCCTGCCAGTTTGGTTATGTACGGCCTTGTATTGTGTAAGGAGTGCAGTGCTTCATTTGGGTCCTCAGAATTAGAATCCTTACATTTTCTGCCATTGCTCTCTGGTACTACTGCTACTGGAGAGTTTAACTGGAGAGTCTCCTGCCCTCTATGAAAGAATGGCGTCTTTCCTTCTCTGCATCTCCTGCACTGAGGTCCTCAGTACAGTGCTGGGAAATATTGAGTCTGACCTCTGTCATGTTGTTCCATCTTTCAGGATCATTTCCAGACTAAAATCCAGATTATAAAATGTCTTGTGACACCTCTTTCAGCAGACTTTAAATGAGCAGAAAGCAGAGAATGTGGTCTTCCTCTGTATTGGAAGTAATGATCATGGATTAATTGTGATTAATTATTCCTTTGCTGTCATTCAAGGAATATCAGCACCGCATAATTCGAGGAGAACTGGAATGCTTTGGTGTTCATAAAAGAAGCTGATCAAACCACTAAGCTCCAACTTGTCACACTGAACACTTCAATTTAAACTATGCCTTTGGATAAAATAGGAAATTTATGATGCACAATCACAGCAAAATCTTTTAATCACAGACATCTAATTTTTTTTTGCACCAGTAGATTGCCGACATCAGCATCAATAATCCTCAATCTGAACTTCAAATTCACTTAGCTCTTTTCTAGCAGATGTAATCAACAGCATATTAACTGTGTCTTTTTTTTTTTGTAAAATTGCTCCATCAACTGATAGACAGAAACCGTTCCCTTAATCTCTATTCTTAAGCTTGCCAATTCTCCATTTGGATCATCTGATTCTGTGACGACAGCTTAAGTTGGATTGACTGTTTTTCAAATTTTGTATTATCTAACTTCTCAGCATTTTAGAAACATAAAACTCATGTTATCTTCATCTGCTTTTCTTAGATGCAATTTCTATCCCCGAGCAACTCTCATAATTTTTCATTTTGATCATGTCTTGTTGTTACTCTGTGAATCTTCCGACGAAACAGCATCCTCTTGAACGGAAGGTGCTTAAAATGATGACTAAAGTACATGGAAAAAGGAGCAATAGGAGCAGGAGATGACCATATAACCCCCGTTCAAGCTGTTCCTCCCCCCAATATAATCATGGTTGACTTTGAGCTTCAGCTCCACTCTCTCACTTTCTCTCCTCATCCCATTATTGCTTGAGGGACAGAAATGTGTTCACCTCAGCCTAAAATACATTCCCTGACCAAGTATCCACAATCCTGTGTACAGAATCACAAAGATTCAGAATTATTTGATTGAAGAAATTTCTCTTCATCTCGGTTCTAAACAGTCACTATCCTTAAAGTGAATATTTCTAAATATCTCTTCACCTGAACTTTCCTCTTCCTCTGTTAGTTTCAACTCATTCTCTATGCTTTGGCCATATTTGCTGCTGTACACACATCTGTATGACCTGCCCCTTCCCATTACCCTGCACTATAATTTTGTATTATCTCTTTAACTTCCTAAATATTCCTCACATCAACCGTCCCCTCTCCACCACAGCACTCCCACTATTTAGTTTTAACTGTTTTCGAAGCCATAATCAAATGGCAAACCTCAATACTGCCTCCATCATGCCTCAGTCAAATGCCATTCCAACAATACAACTCTCCCTTTCACTCATGCTGGTATTATTTTCCCAAGAATTAAAAGCCATTTCTTCTACACCAATTTTTGAGTTTAGGCTTTAAAAAGTTTAAGATTTTAATGAAGGTCTGTAGCTTGGGTTGTGGTGGAAGTTATTGTTTGGTTAGCCAAACTAGTTAATTTTCTTGAAAATGTTTGATCTCCCTCCTGGGAACAAGAACACCTATACAAAGTTTTGCCATTAATGGTTGCCCACCCGTTCCATCTCCAATGCCAGGCAACACCAAGTAAACACTGTGCCCCACAAGACACTGATCACCCTACCCTACATTAAAAACATCTCAGAACTAATGACAAGACTTCTACATCCTCTGGGGAAAATGACAGCATACAAACTCACAGCCGCACTTCACCAGCTACTATCCAAGACAAAAGACCCATTCCCACAACATGCAGGATGAATGTGATGTACAAAATATCACGCAGCAACTGCAAGGAACATTGTATATAACAAACGGGCAGGAAACTCACAACAAGCATCAGCTTGCAACAAAATGACACAACTAGTCCTCCCTCATATTAATACACACTGATAATGAAGGCCATCAATGATGGACTGCATTACGATACTGGGACAGGCTAAACAAAGAGAAACTCAGGAATTCCTGGAGGCCTGGTATTCATTCATTGGTTCCATAAACAAACACATTGAAATAGACCCCATTTACAGACCACTACAGCAGTAGAACCATAGCCACAACAGACAGAACTGTATAAATTCAGGGTGATCACAATGTCAGCGCTTCATCAGGGGGCTACACAGTAGATGTCACCCAGGAGGGAGATGAAAGATTTGCAAGAAAATCAACCAGCTCAGCGAACCGACCAACAACTTCAACGTCCTGCTCTCTGATCTTATTTACCTTATACTAATGTAGCTTTGGTTCATGTAGTAATCCAGAAATGATGATTTTAGTGGCTCTGCCTTTTTAGTTCTGAGTGAGGTACATTCTCTTCACAGAACCTCTTTCTTCATCCTACATACTTCTGATAATGCTCTGTTTACCATAACACTAGGCCCTTTCCATCTCACTCCAAATTCTCCTCCAGCCTGACATACCCTTGACATCAAATAGGAGAAAGTGAGGACTGCAGATGCTGGAGATCAGAATCAAAAAGTCTGGCGCTGGAAAAGCATAGCCGGTCAGGCAGCATCCAAGGAGCAGGAGAGTCGACATTTCAAGCAGAAGCTCAATTTCTGATGAAGAGCTTATGCTCGAATCTTCAATTCTTTGCTCCTCGGATGATGCCTGAACAGCTGTGGCTTTCCAGCACCACACCTTTTGACTCGATACCCTTGACATCAGGTCATCAACACAACTTTCAGGACTTACATGCTTGACTGTAGAAAACCATAACTATTCGCTAACTATACTGTCTGGTACAACAACTTCATTATTTCTCGTCCTTGGTCCTTTTGCATGTCATTCTGAACCAGAACCACAGTGCTCTGGTCACTGTTCTTATTCATTCTGCTGTCTGTGCTCTTGTTCACACAAGCTGCAAGAAAGTCAAATCTGATGGACAATTGCTGTGACTGAGTCTCCTCCTCCATTGTTATCTCCCAGTCCACATACATGCCTCACCTTACACTCTGGCCCTCCTGTCCTTTACCATGGACCAAGTCAGATGTGCCTTGCCAAGCATGATTAACTGCTTCCTGGCACGATTTGTTCAGGTAACTGTTCCCCTCCTTGAGGTCTCCAACATTTGTACACTAGCTCATCAAGTGGAGCTAGTGTTCCTTGAACTGTGGGCATTTAATTCAGATGTGGTTCTCATGGATTAATTGTATCCATCAGCACCAGATGCTTCTGCTGCAATACATCACTTGCATTGTCATTTACATTGGGTTTTATTTAACTGATTAAGTTTCAAGTTTCGAAAGATTACTTGGTAGTTTTAGCTGGTCATGTGAAACAGTTCATAAATTAAATACTATACTTGGATCCCATAGAGCCAGTTTATATTTCAAGGGTTGAATGGTTAAAATCTACCAACCGACCTGCTCATTTCATTAATGTCTTTGAACATTAACAAACTGAAGCTGGGACAAAGGTATAAGATGCAACACCTCTTTCCCCTGCTGGATTGAATTCTCAAGTTAGCATGTTTCCACATTTTATCCATTTCGCTACTTTTCTAGAGGACTGGTGACTCTCACCCAAGTAACAACTATTAAATCAACTTCCAACAGGAGCAATTAACACATTTTCAACCAATTATGTCCAGTTGATTGACAGATAATTGCCACTGTCAAGCAGTTTCTGATCCTTAAATCATGGTTCAAACTGTGTTCACACTTGAGCCATTTTCTCCATTATGCACTTGACTTTGATCTGAGTATTTGAGCTGTCTGATAGCAACTGTATGAATGTGAAATACCATATGATATGGAATAGTTAGGAAGGAACTATTTTGCTCATAAGAAGAACATAAATTTAGTTAAAAATCACACACCAGGTTATAGTCTATCAGGTTTATTTGGAAGCTTTCAGAATGCTGCTCCTTCAGCGTGTCATGCAACTGAAATGATATATTGAACAAACCTAGATCGCTGTCAAGTCTTTCATCTTTTAGAATGGGTTGCAGGCTTCAGTTCATTAACACATAAATCCCAGAACTTCTTTTAAGTCACATTCTTGAGACAACTTAAGGTTTTATAAAAAAAAGGTGACATCTCAGCTCAGACAATGCATTAAAGGTGTGAGGTTAGAGTCTATATCCCAATCCTGAGTCAGAATGGTTGTATTTCAAAAGTAGGAATTTATAAAATATTACATGGATTAATTGCCTGCATTGACTACCGACAGGTTGAGCAATTTTGGAGCAAAATAGAATATGTCTGCTAATATAATTCTGCAAATGCAAATTCACCTCATAGACTTATGTGTGTGTGAGTGTGTGTGTGTGTGTGTTCGTTCCCAAAGGCGAACTTCAGGATATGCAACAATGCAGAGTGGCCGAGTAGAGGGAGATAGCCCAATTCAGAATCCATGAGGATGCCCTCAACCAGGATCTTGGGTTCATGTCACACTGCAGGTGACCCCCCACTGCACTATACACACACACACTCTCTCTCTCTCTCACACACACACTCGCACGCACGCATACATACACCCTCTCACAGGCTTGTACTCCATCACACTCACACATACACTTTACCAAGCATGCACACACACTCTGTTACGTGCATTCATACTCACACACGCACACTCACACTCTATCTCTCATGCACATGTGCACACATATAAATCTATGGGGTGAATTTGCATTTGCAGATATATTCTATTTTGCTACAAAAGTGCTCAATCTGTAGGCAGTCAATTCATGTAATACTTTATAAATTCCTATTTTGGAAATAAACCTAGTCTGACTCAAGATTGGGATACAGGCAGCCTCTAACCTCACACCTTTAATGCATTGACTGAGCTGAGATGTCACCTTTTTTTATAAAACCTTAAGTTATCTCAAGAAAGTGACTTAAAAGAGGTTCTGGAATTTACATGTTAATGAACCGAAACCTGCAACCCATTCTAAAAGATGAAAGAGGTAACAGCAATCTAGGTTTGTTCAATAATTTATTTCAGTTGCATGACACTGTCATCTTTTGCTATAAATTCTGTGTGTTATGATCCTGCTCCGCAGCTACCTGCTGAAGGAGCAGTGCTATGAAAGCTAGTGCTTCCAAATTAACCTGTTAGACTATAACTTGGTGTTGTGTGATTTTAAACTTTGTCCAAACCAGTCCAACACCAGCTCCTCTACATCATGGCAAACATAAATTTAATGTAATCTGCAAAAGAAAGAAGGGTGATGTAAAGACAAAGCAGTTCACTTTGCAAGGAGCAAATGTGTGGAATGCGCTACCTGAAAATGTGATGGAAACAGGTTCAATGGAAGCATTCAAGAGAATATTGGATGATTATTTGCATAAAAATATTGCACAAGGGTATGGGAAGAAAGCAGGAGATTTTGTGTCAGCCTTCACAGTAGAGACACAAATAACATGCCAGTAATTGGCAAAGAGACAAATATTGGTGAGGACCTGGAGACAATTATTATCATGAGAGAGGTAGCATTCGGCAAGCTAATGGAGCTCAGGGATACAAGTCTCCTGGCCCTGATGGAATGCTTCTCAGGGTGCTAAAAGATATTGGGAGAAATAGCAAATGCACTTGTGGTAATTTTCCAAAATTCACTGGACTCTGAAATCAGTTCTAACAAATTGGAAACAGCAATTGTGATGCCACTGTTTAAAAAGGGATGTAGTCAAAAGTTGGGGAACTATAGATGAGTTAGCTTAACTTACGTAGTGGGGAAAATGCTTGAGACTACTACTAAGGAAGAATTAGCAAGGCATCTATATAGAAATTGTCCGATTGGATTCATGAAGGGCAGGTCATGCTAATGATCTTTTTGGAATCCTATGAAGATATTATGAACATGGTGGACAACGGGGACCCAGTAGATGTGGTGTATCAAGATTTCCGAAACGCAATCAACAAGGTGCAGCACAAAAGCTGCTGCATAAGATAAAAATGCAAGGTATTATGGACAATGTATTAGCATGGTTAGAGGATTGGTTAATGAACAGGAAGCAAAGAGTGGGAATAAATGAATACTCTTGTACTTGGCGATCAGTGACTAGTGGTGTGCCTCAGGAATCAGCATTGGGATTGCAATTATTCACAATTTACAAAGATGATTCGTGTGGTGTGTCAACATTTACAGATGACACTAAGATGAGTGGTAGAGCGAAGTGTGCAGAGGATGTGAAACTTTGTAAAGGAACATAAATAGTTTAAGTGAGTGGGCAAAGGTCTGGCAGATGGAGTACAATGTTGAAAAAGTGTGAAGTCATTCCTTTTGATCGGAATAACAGTAAAAAGGACTATTAATTTAATGGTAAGAAATTGCAGCACGCTGCTCTGCAGAGGGACCTGGGTGTCTTTGTGCACAAATCACAGAAGGTTAGTCCGCAAGTATAACAGATCTGCTTCTCATTTTTCCTGTACTCTTGCCCTAAAGGCAGGGATTCATTACGTAATCATTGTACAAACACAAAGCATTCTCGAGCAGCTCTCTCAATTAAGAAGGCAAATGGAATTTTGTCTTTCATTGGAAAAGGGATTGAGTTTAAAAACAGGGAGGTAATGTTGTAGCTGTACAGGGTGCTGGTGAGGCCACACCTGGAGTACTGCATACAGTTTTAGTCTCCTTACTTGAGAAAGGATGCACTGGCACTAGAGGGGGTGCAGAGGAGTTTCACTAGGTTGCTTCCAGAGTTGAGGGGCTTGGCTTATGAGGAGACACTGAGTAAACTGGGATTATATTCATTGGAATTAAGAAGAAAGAAAGAGGATCTTATAGAAACATAAAAAAAATTTGAAGGAATAGGTAAGATAGAAGTAAGGAGGATGTTTCCATTGGTGGGTGAAACTGGTACAAGAGGGCATAGCATCAAAATTAGGGGGATCAGATTTAGGACTGAATTGAGAAGGAACCTTTTCACCTTGAGGGTTGTGAATCGATGGAATTCCCTGCCCAGTGAAGTGGTTGAGGCTTCCTCAGTAAATGTTTTTAAAGCTAAGTAATTTTTTGACCAGTAAAGGAATTAAGGGTTATGATGAGAGGGCAGGTAAGGCCACGAACAGATCAGCCATGATCTTAGTAAATGGCGGAGCAGGCTCAAAGGGCCAGATGCCCTACTCCTGCTCCTAGTTCTTATGCTTTTATGTTCTTATGTATCAGGGAGCAATGTTCATTTAACAAGCTGGTGCAGGTACCATGGGCCAAATGGCCTCCTTCTGTAATTTTTGAATGCTGATTGAAAGTGTGCCTTTGCAGCAACTAGATAGCAGGAAATTGCACTCAACTGGAATGCTTACTGCTCAAATTGCTTGCTAGCTCTCACTGTCTCTATTTTTATGTGAGATGTGGCAATTTGAGAGAGCTGCTCAAGAATGCTTTGTGTTTGTACAATGATTACATAATGAATCCCTGCCTTTAGGGCAAGAGTACAGGAAAAATGAGAAGCAGATTTGTTTGGTTAAAATAAGCAATTTCCTTGCATGTAGTCTGTACCACACAGACATATGAAGGATAAAACAGCAAATCCAACAAGTTGTATTTGCACAAAGCTTTTAATGTAATAAACAATTTCAAGGTGCTTCACAGTAGTGTAATCAGACATCCATCTCAGAACTCATTGGACCAGAGTGAAAACAACTCATCCTCTATCCCCAGGGACCACCAAGGAAGAAGAATGAAATTGAAAATTTAAAATGTTTCTTCCTGTACGTTGAACATGTAATGATTGATCATATTTGATTTTCTTCATTTTATAAATTATCAAACCCTTTTAGAACTGTATATACATTTAAACGGTTTTATAGGTGGCTTTTAGCTATTGTGTGGCAAAAATTACATCATATCTTCTCATGCTTTCATTGAGATTGTCATTATTTTTCAAGTAAAAGTGCAAGAATGGGAGTTTTGAAAATAATGTATGCTTTTGAAAGGTGGGATTTGCATGTTGCTCTGCAATAGAAATCTAATCTTCATAAAAGAATGATTTTGTTTTGCATTTATGTTTGTTGTAGCATAAAGACACTTCTGAAATTGAACAGCAGCAGGAATTAAGCCTGTTTGCATTCTATTGTTAACTTGGGAGTCTACTCTTTCTATCTGCATCGTTGATCTACGACAGATCTCAAGTTTGATTTCTCCATGGCACAATGATGTTATGGATTAGATCTTAAATGTGTTTGAGAGGAGAATGTAAGCTCTGTGTAGCCGTCATTGTTGTTTTTGGAGGTTGATGATCAGTTTCCTATTAAAAACATTGACAGTTTGAAGTAACTTTCTGATTACTGAATTTGTTAAGAAGTGGCAAGTTAGATACAATGCATTACTTCATTAGATTAAGCAAGTATACAATCATGACAGTTGGGGATAATTCACTGAGACCAGAGACAAGACAAGCAGGCTGAAGGCATGGAATGCATTTGTCTTGTTCAGGGTGTGAAGGCAGCATCTTGGTCTCTAGATAAGGTACTAGGGAACTGTTCCTTGGGTCTTACTCCTCCTTTTGTGGTCCATTCTTCATCTGGAGGGCAGCCAGGTGAGGATCACTGCCTACACTGATGAGGAGCACTTGATAAGGATCACAACATATTTCCCCTGCCACATGGAACCAGACTTTTGGAAGCTTGGATCAGAATTGACTCAAAATTCCAACCATAAAATCTCTCTGCGACAACCTACTTCCATTTCTATAACATTGCCCATCACTGCTCCTGCCTCAGCTCATCTGCTGCTGAAGCACTTAACCACTGGCTTTGTAGCATCTAAACTTGTCTATTCCGTGCACTCCTGGCTCACTTTGTTCTCTTGAAATAATTTAATGTTTGCTGCCCACATCCTAACTTGCAGTAATGTCAGTTCACCTAACACTCCTTTCTCATTGATCAACAATGGCAACCATTAAAATTATGACTCACATAATTTGTATCCATGTGTTCAAATCCATGCATGGCCTTACACCTCCCTATCTCTGTAATTCCTTGATGTATTGCAGTCTGTCAAAGACATTGAATTCCTCCAGCTCAGGCCTTATGTCCATCTTTCACATCTTTTCACCTTCCATTGATAGTGATACCTTCAGCTGTCTGATCCGTAGAATCAGGAATTTGCTCACTAAAAGCTTTCACCTCTCAACCTTTCTCTCCATCTATAAGAATGTGCTTGAAACATAAAGCCTTGACTGAGCGTTTGGCCAACTGAGTTCTGGCTGAAGTTTCCATGCTGATGAAAAAGTCTCATGTGTCATGTTCTGATGAAGTCAAAGCCAGGCTGTCCATGTAAGCCAACCTCAGCCACAATGTAGTCATCAGTGATTGTACCTTCCTTTCTTGTGCTGTAACACTTAGCTACAATATCTACAATTGATAAGTTATAAAGCACAACTAGTGGAGGCCAGGGAGAATAAATGGCTCTGCTTCTATGCTAAGCAGTGCAATGTGGGGTAAACTGCTCACGGAGATTGTGCTTAGAGAAGTTATAAATATGTTATTAAAAGCCTCCCTGCTCTCCTGATTTAAGTTTATAAAATACTTGAAGTGCTTAGTTTTCTGGTATCCATAATAGTAAATATTTAAATGGATTACATTTGGAAATATACACAGAGATATTAATTTATTAGGCTAAGCATCCTTCAGTTCAACTTCTTGAATGTTTTACAATCAAATTATTTGCTGATGTTTTGCAAGAAACAATGTTGCCATGAATAATTCAAACACCATCTCATAAGCACTGATTTGTAACATGTTTGAGAAGAGTACACTGAATATCTTGAGGAGGAGGTACATATCGTGTACTTGACAACTGACATTTCCTGTGAAAAGTGCTTGGATATTATTCTCGCTTTTGTTTGCTTCATTGAAAGCAAGGTGCTTGCAGAGTTTCTGGAAGTTTCTACCGTTTTAGTGTAGCAACATTCCAAGGGGCAGATTTGAAAAGCGCCATCATCATGAATGAGTATTAATAAGATTTATAAGCCAGAAAAAAAGTGTTTGCTACTGAGAGGTGGGTAAGAAATGGAACATCGCATGACAATTTGAACTTTGCAACAACCATGTGCATCATCCTGATCCTTTGTAGATCTATATATTCTCATGTTTCTGCAAATATAACATTGTGTAAAATGGAAAAGAGTTTGAGGAAATATCTAAGTAATGCATTTTACTTTTCTGCCTCATGTCCTGTTACTCATAGATTTGGTATTAGGTTGACTGGTACCACAAACATTGGTGTATTGTTGGACTTATGTTTCCTAAAGGAATCAGCTGGAGATTCAAGGATAACATCAAAAGATCAAAATGACTTTCCAATTGACATGAGTGTTTTTGCCATCGATATTTTGTATAAATGCAAGCTTTTTTTGTAATTGGTGATCTTGTGGTCTAGCTGAATTCTCCATGCTGATGAACTAATCTCATGTGTAGCATTCAGGTGAAGTTCTAAGTAAAGGCTCTCAAAGGGGAGGTGTTATGTGGTAATATCACTAGACTATTAATCCAGAGACCAAGGTCCCCTTTGGGATCTGGGTTTGGATCCTGCCATATAAAGCATCCTTTGGTTTGATTTTGATTTTGATTGTACTAACATCCACTGAACCTTTGAAGCACACTTCAGGCATCTACTAGGTACAGATCAATGAACCACTTAATAACACTGGCAACAGAAGCCAGCTGAACAGATGGGTAGCTGTCTCTTTTGCCGGATGGCTTCATTGTGACTGAGACCTGACAAATGGACTCAATCCGGTGGGTGTTGTTTACATAATTGCAAAGGAAAATAGGAAGTTAGATTGGCAGTTTTATCAAGTTACAATAATGTTATCTTCCTTTGAAGTGGCTTTTCATTTCCTGCCCTTGTGGTCGGCCATGAGAGATATGAGGGACCATAGGTGGGTGAAGGATGAGGGAGGGTGAGGACTAGAAAGTCCAAGAATACTGAATTAAAATGGGCCTATGGCCCAATAAACAGAAGTGGGTCTTCTAATTGCCAGTCTGGCTATCCACCCACTTCCATTGCCACTTTGGGAATTAATGACCCTAACTATAACCAAACACGTGGAGACCAAAATACCAAGTGAATTGGCTGACTCTTAGAATTATGCACTGTGCATTCAGAAAATCGCCAACTCACAATAACAAGGTAGAACATGAAAATCTGGTGTATAGGAGCCATTTCTGTAATATCTCAATCAGGCTAAATTCCATTTAAGTCTGGAAAAATTCCATCCAGTCTTTAACCCATCTGAGGGTCCAACTTCACCACAATGCCCTTCTTCCCAGTTAGGAATGGCAATCTAAAATTATGGATTGTTCAGGCAAACAGTGTACCATAATCAAGAATTACCCAAGTTGAAATAAATGGGTAAATATCTCAAAACCTGATCCTGAGGCATCTACTGAGCACACCAAAATACAAAAGATCTTGACGTATGCAACTAGGAATCAGCCAGTTGACATATACATGTCAATCGGTATGCTGGACATACAATGTAAAGGGACTCTGAGATAAATTACCACTGCCTTTGGTAACCTGCAGTGATTAGTGATCTTAAAAGTCATGTCACCAATGTAGGTCTTTCCTAAAGACGTCACCCTATTTCATCTGGCATTATTGTTTCCCCTTTGCTTTCATATAGATACACAGCAATGCTGTTAAATAGTTTTACTTTCTTTAGCAATATTCTCATTCATTGAACTGTCCATTCATTATTTCTGTATCGATATAAGTAGTGTTGAACAGAATATTAAATAATGGATAGCACCCAATATGTTTCACAGGTTATATCTAAATGTATATCTTACCAGCAGAAATCACTGAATAGCTATCATGACAGGAGATTGGCATGTTTATTTTGACCGTTCCCGTTGAAGTGTTTTGGGGCCATGATCAAGATCAGCAAGTGCACTGTGAGATTGCACTTTTTTTCATTTTTCGAGTGATATGAACAGAGGATGAGAAAGTGGAGTTGTGTTGGAAGATCAGCCATAATCTTATTGGAGGCAGAGCAAGCTTGAGGGCTCATGTGGCCTATTCCTGTTGCTATGTTTTACATTCTTATTACGGTATGGTATATGTATCTCCCTGGGCAATTACCCAACAATTCAATTTGATCAATACATGTTTTATTGGTAAGTGTTTCTTTTTTTAAAATAAATTTTGACCTGAATATCAACCCAGTTATTGTGAAATTTCTCTGTTTACAATGCTAATTGGATCCTTCCTCATTAGAATTCCTTTATATACTGATGAAAATGCTTTCTAGAGCCATACAGACCAGTAAGGTTTTAAAATCTGTTTGCTCATTTATCCTAAAATGCATTTGCTGATATGTGCCAGGTGAGTGTGTGGAAGCAAGGATATCCTTTCGATAGCAGTAGGCAAAATAGAGCAGTCAGGGTTCATGGATTTGGTTGCTGTCGAATCAACCCATTAGAAAACACAAGCACATCAACATTGGGTAAAGGCATTTTTAAACTGGAGTGCTCCTAAGAATGAAAGCAACTTTCCAGCACTTGCTATTCACATTCACCCATTAAAGAGTGATCACTGGTGTCAATTATCAGATGGGGATGTTGGCTTTGGAATTGGTGCCTGGAACGATGTTGACTAAGGAGGTAACAAAGACTAAAATAAACAGCAAAATAACAAGCCTTCTACTGTCATTTACAGCACAGAGAGAGGCCTTTTGGCCCATCATATCCATGCCAGTCAGTAAATATCCATATATTCTAATTCTATTTTTGAGCACTTGACCTTGGTGGTGTGGCATTTCAAGTGATCATCTAAATGTCTTGAGGGTTCCTGCCTTTCCCACCCTATTAGGTGTTGAGTTCCAGACCTACAATCCTCTGGATGAAAAATGTTTTCCACAAATTGTCTGTTCCTTACTTTAAAATTATGCCTTCAGGTTGTTGACCCTCTACTAAGCTGCAAATTTTCTCCTTACCAACTCTATCAATGTCCCTCAGAACTTTGTACACCTCCAACAGAACTATATTGTGGCCCCTGGCACCACTCACCCACCTCACCTTCTTAGTTTTAAGGAAAACAACCCCAGCCTGTCTGGTCTCACTTCAGCCCAGACAGCATCCTGATGAATCCCGAAATGCATCACTTCACAAGATTCAGAATTAAATTCCATTTGCTACTGTTCAACCCATCCATATTGTGCTGTAGTCTAAGGCTTTTCTCCTCACTATTTAGCACACCATGATTTTTTGTGTCATTTGTGAACCCAATCAACATACCTCCTACATTCATGTCTAGATCATTAATTAAGTAACAATCAACAAGGGACCCAGCATGGAACCCTGTGTTCAGCCAGTGGACACATGCACAGTCAGACATACATCCTACGAGCATCATATTCTCCTACCTGACACTAAGCCAAATTTGGATGCAATGCCATGCGAAACATTGTCAAAAATCTTGCTAAACTCTGTCTAGAGTACACAAAGAGCAAAACCCTCATCTATATACCAAATTACCTTCTTGAAAAATTCAATAAAATTTGACATGATTTTACCCTTTCAAAACCATTCTGTCTATTTTTGATTAATCTTTACCTCTTCAAGAGCAGATTAATTCTGTCCCTCAGAGTCTTTATTTACTACCATAGATGTTGGTACTATTGACCTATGTTTTCATAATTTATATCTACCATCTTTCTGTGTAATGATGCCATTTCAGCTCTCCTCCAGACCTCTGGTACCCCTCCTGTGTCCAGAAAGGATTTGAAAATTAATACCAGACCCCACTGCAATGGAATCCTTGATTCCCATAGCACTCTGCAACATATCTCATCTAAGCCTGGGGATCTATCCAGTTTCAAGCCTCTTAAAACTGTTACTACATCTTCCTTCTCGATACTCACTTACTCAAGTATATCACAGTACCTCTCCCTGATTTCTACAACATCCTTCTCTACACTGAATACACTTACAAATTATTCATTTAAAACTTCAGTTCTGGCTCAACAACCAGGAGTTCAAGAATTGTAGTTTTGTCTTGGTAAATGTACCTTTGGTTTATTTTCTTTTCAGATGAGGCCATGTATTTATGAAAACAGAAGAACAAAATAAATGCAAGACTGAAGTTATTTTACTGTGTACAATTTTCCACTCAATTATGTGACTACAGTTTTGCTCTTGAGACATGGTATGTTATAGGCTGTTGTAGGAAGGGAGAAGGAATTTTAATTAATAAATCAATAACTTTGAACATTTAATTACTATTTAGATTGGTCATTGTCAGCCTGAAAACCATTTAAAATATTCACAACAAGACTTTAATCAAGCTAGATAAGGGCTGAGGGAATTCATTGATTGACTCTTCTAATTAACTTTGTATCAAGACACTGGTGTCTTATTTGAAACAAAATCAAATATGCAATGAAGGTCTATTTTACAAGAGCATGATGAAAATTGGGATGTTAAATAATCAACAAGATTTAATGCAAACGGTATACTACCTTCTTATTGTATCTTTAAATTATCTCTCACTTGAAGCATGAGTATTAATTTATTAAAGATTAAAGCACAAAAGTTGGCTTTTTGGCCCACTTTTCTCAGTTCTTGGAAAGAGATCTCCTGTTATTCCAGTTTCCCTTCTGAGCGCTGATATACCTTTTTCAATAACCGATCACACCCCTTGCTGCATTAAAAAAACGTAACCAGCCTTAATATTCATTATAAAAATGTCAGCATCACAAACATATTTGTTCTGAATCAAGGCAATATGTCTGTCTTGTATCTGTCCATAATCTTTAAAATACAAACTTAGGAAAACAATACTGTGGAAGGTTCACATTCTGATTGTTGAGAACACTGTGTTTTTTGTCTGTTTTTCTATTTGTCTGCCTTTCTCTGCCATGCAAAGCACCCTGTTATTTGTAAAAACTGAAAGAACTGTGGATGCTGTAAATCAGCAACAGAACAGAAATTGCTGGAATAGCTTAGCAGGTCTGACAGCATCTGTGAGGAGAAATCAGAGTTAATGTTTCAGGTCAGGTAACCTTTCCTCTTATTGGGATCTATTTGAGATCCTACACTTGAAAGTTAGTATTCGAGGAATCAGAGTGTGGAAGTCTTCACTAATCTGAAAGCAGATCTTACCAGAGCTGTGCTTATGGATATTTTTGTCCATGTTTTGCATGCAAGGATATGAATTTTAATTTGGGTGAGGTGCAGAGAGGTTGGTTATTTTGTTGAAGAGGATTTATCTTTTTATTCAATGCCACATTTAAAACGTGTGTGTGCTCATTTGCAGAGCAGCGAAAAGATTGGAGATCTCTTAGGGTGGCTCAGTGGTTAGCACTGCTACCTCCCAGCACCAGGGTCCCAGTTCAATTCCAGCCTCAAGTGACTGTCTGTGTGGAGTTTGCACATTCTCCCCATGGCTGTATGGGTTTCCTCCCACAAAAATGTGCACGTCAGATGAATTGGCCATGCTAAATTGCCCATAGTGTGAGGTGCATTGGTCAGAGGGAAATGGGTCTGAGTAGGTTACTCTTCTGAGGGTCGGTGTGGACTTGTTGGACCAAAGGGCCTGTTTCCACACTGTAGGGAATCTAATCTAATCACTTTTGCATCATAGGGAAATGTAGTGTTTAATCTCTTACTGAGCTGGACAGGTTAGAAAAGTGAAAGGGTTTATCGTAGAGTTTTTGCTGAGCTTGCTGTCATAACCAGTTTGGAACTGTTACAATTGGCCTCAGAAGGCTTAATGTTTCATACAATCTTGCAATTAAATTTACTCAGCACTTGGATAACAAACGAATGGGCAATCTTAGCAGTGTGTGTCGTAAATCATTCCAAGGATGATCCTGATTACTGTTCAGTAATTCCTGCTGGAAGGGTTATGCGTGTGAGAGCACATGTCAGATAAGCCTAAGTATAGCTGTGGTGCACATCATTGCCAAATTGGTTAACTAATCTGACACTAACTAAAGAAATACAGCTGGGGAGCGTTACAATGATGGATCAGAACACCATTGTATTTATAGTAATTTCAAATTTTAATTCCAAACAGTGTTTCTTTTTAAACTGAAAAAGCACTGAGAATGCAAATTCAGTGACAATCTGGTAAAGCCCTATGAGAAACCCATGGTTGTTCTAACTGTGAAGTGTCAAGGAAACCTCAAATGTGGAGAGACTTAATAAGAAGAGATAACAAGAGAACTGACTAATAAAACCTCTCAAGTAAAGCCCACCTTTTGCAGACATGTCCGACTCTAGTCAGTGCATATTATTGGCTGGACATCCTTGTGTGGACAAGAGTGGTCTGAGGGCAACTATTTTAATCATCGGGTTTACACTAGAGGTAAAACAAAGGGAAAGAATTTACTCACCACTGAAAGGAATCAGAGCAACAGAATTTCTACCAACCTACAAAACTGAGAATATGAAAATTGACTACTTATAAAGTTTTAGTAGTAAGCTAATAGTGGGATTTAGATTAGATTCCCTCCAGTATGGAAACCAGCCCTTCAGCCCAACAAGTCCACACCAACCCTCTGAAGAGTAACCCACCCAGACCCATTCCTGTACCTATATTTAAACCTGACACTATGGACAATTTAGCATGGCCAATTCACCTGGCCTGCACATTGTGGGAGGAAACCCACACAGACACAGGGAAAATTTGCACAATCCACACAGACAGTCACTCAAGGCAGGAATTGAACCCAGGTTCCTGACACTGTGAGGCAGCAGTGCTAACCACTGCGCTGCCATGCCACCCCAAGGAAAGCAACGACAAACCTTGCAAGTGCAAACCTGCCACTTGCAAACCCCAATGCTATATCTGGTCAGTATGGGGATTGAACCCACCACCTTGGCATTATTAAGCACCATGCTCTAAACATCTGAGCTAACCAACCTATTGAAATTGTTTTTTTTTCACATAATGATCACTTTGAACTTTACATAACACACACTAGTTAATATGGGGACTGTACTTAGAAAGCAACAGACTTGACAATGGTTTAAAAGTTTTCTAAAAGTTTTTAGCACCGTACTCTGAAGGTTAGTTTCTGGTGATCTGGAAAAAGTAAAAAATTTGGAAAAGGTATGTCTTTATAAGGTGTTCCAAGTTTTTTCCCAGTAGTATTTCCATCAAGGTACCAAAGGAAATATTGGGCCAGATGATCAAAAGTTAGCATTAATGCATACATTTTAATGAAGGAAAGAGCAGTAGAAAAACAGCCGTTTGGGTAGACATTATGAGGCATAAGGCCCTGACAACTCAAGGCATGTCCATCATTGGGTTGAAATTAAAATTTAAAATGCTCATGAGGTCAAAATTAGTACAACTTAGATATTTTGGAGAGTTGTGTGGCTAGACGAGAGGGAGCAAGAACCATCCTGAAGCAAAGATGAGAGGTTTACATGCATGACCTTGTTAACCAGCAACCACCGTGGGTCAGGAAGCAAAGCAGCGAGGATGCTTAGTGAACAGGATTTGATATGAGTTAGAACGCATCAGTTTTAATGACCTCAGCTATATGGAAAATAGAATTTTCGACTGCAATGTATTGGTATGGTAAAGCCTGCTGATAACAATTACAGAGATGACATTTGCAATAACAGATGAGTTAAGTCTGGAAGGGAGATGAATTACATTACAGAGCTGAGAATTGGTGATCTTGGAGATATTGAGAATGTGTCATTTGGAGATTACTTCAGCATTAACTGGAGCATTAAAACTGAAAATCAGTCAGGTTTAGCCTCAGATAATTCATGGCATGAGGGATTGAATTATGGTGAGGAATTGCAGTTTTTATTTTAATGGGGAACAAAGGTGGAAAGTTAGGGTCAAGCAGTCTTCTAATTTTGAGATTGCAGAGGAGTCCTGAGAACTGGAGACTTGGCTGACCAGCGCATCCTCAAGTGAAAACTGGTGCCTTGCTTTCAGATATGTTACCAAGGGAATATATCTCAATAAGAATTAGGAGAGGAGCAAGGATAGATCCTTCAAGGTCACTAGGAGTAACAATGTGGGGGTGGGAGCAGAAGCCATTGCAAGTGATTATTTGGTAATTATTAGAAAAGGATGGAACCAGGAAAATGCATTTCCACCCAACTATGTGATGGTGGAATGTTGTTTGGAGCATGACAGTGTCGTGAACCACAAGAAAGGCTGCAAACAGTTTGAAAAGGACAAAGAGGGAAAGTTAACCATGATCACAGGGCTGGAAACCTGACTAATTAGTTTCAGACAGGCAGTTCCAGAAAAGGTGGCATGAATCTAAGAGGAAAGAACACATTCAAAGACTTTAGAGATGAGGTGGAGGTTGGAGGTGGGAAAATAATTGGCCTGGACTGGGAGGGGTCAGCAGTTATAGTGTCTTGAAGAGTGGGGGTGATCACTGCCAATTTGCAAGAGAGAGAGAACAAAAACAAATACTTGCATTTCTGTAGTAAGCCAAGCACTTCCGAAAGCCCTTCATAGCCAGTGATGCAATTCTAAAGTTGAAGCATTGTTGGAATGTAGAAACCAAAGCCACCTGATTGTGAGCGGAAAGCCCACCACAAAAGCCAACGTGATAAATAGCAGATGATGTGTTTCTGTGTTGATATTTGAAAGATAAATATTGACCATGATTCTGGATTAAGTGCATTCTTCTTTGAGAAAAAGCCATGAGATCTCGCACACCCACCTGAGAGCTGATGGTAACTCAGAGTAACTTCACATTTGAAGAAAGGCCTGCCCCATATTTTCTGCACCCAAGCATCAGCCTGGAATTTTCTGCTCAAACTCTGAGGTAGGACCAATACGAGCCACAGCGCACACTCCATGCCATGGTCGGGAATACATTGACGAGCAAGAAAGAGAACCATGAACATCATCAGCTAACATGGGGCCTGGACTAGAAATTGGAGGGTTGACATTTTAAGAGATAGAGTTAAGAGACTAAAACGCAGATCTCTGAGCTGGGCTGAGCTCAGAGCTTGAGGGGAGATGGGATAGAAAATAATATGGATTTAGCAGTACAGCAAGGGAGAGCTTCAGAAGATGTTCAGCAAGGTTTGCTAGAAAGAGAGTTGGAATGAAATACATGATGATGCTGATTGGATGGCTCAATATTAACCCCAAAAGAAGTCCACAAGGTTTCCAAATTTATCATTGGACATGAGGTGGAGAAGGCAGGGAGTGACGAGAAGACAGAATGCAATAACGAAAAAAAAGCATGTTATCCTGAAATTGTGATCAGTTTAACAGATGACAGAAAGTCCTCTCACAAGATCCAGCCAGATCTGGTGGAGAAAGACTAACCCAAATGTCCAAGTGAATAGGAGAAAATTTTCTCTGGGAGTGAGTGCAGAGGAGGTCAGGTGGAGACAAAGGGTAATAGTGACCACAATTGAGTGATAATTGAGTGGTAATAGTGACAAAGTGACCACAATTGAGCTTACGAGTGATTGATGCATAGAAATAACAAGAAAGCATGAGAGAACAAGGTCAAGCAAATGGGCACGAATGTAGGTAAGGGAGTTTTGCGTGCGGGGAGAATAAGCTGGAACAGGAGGGTAATGAATTCAATGGAGACAGTACAGAATGAATTGCGGATGAAGGTTTCCATCCATGAAGATGAAGATTTCAATCCAGGAAAATGGACAGCAACCTGGTGCAGATGCTGATGGAGGGAAAAAGCAAAATTACCTCTTTTAAAAAATTACCATGGTTCTTGGGTGGGCAAGCTTTAGAAGAGATGAAATGGTGGGATATGGTGTGATACTCAAGGGATAAGAAGGTGTCATCTGTGTAAAAGCTGACAACTGATTAATCAGCCAGAATGAGATGAAATAAGATGAAAATGTCAGGCTCCATGCTTATCTTTAGATTTGTTTTATAAATATGAAATCTCATCCTAACCTTAGCCAGACATTCTGGTTTAGGTTATTAACATATATTAGCATATATATTAATTGGTTCCAAATGGGTATATTAGCATACTGAAACAGATATTTAGAACTATACCCTTTTTTTGATGTCAAATCTTGTCAAATTGTTCCACATGGGCTTGTAGGGTTGCTATGGTGATATGAAGGAAGGTTTCTCCATCTTCCCTGTCAATACCAGAACTCTTCTTGTTGTCTTTTTTGTTTCACTCCATGCCTTATTCTTCTGACCTGGTCTGTTGCTCTTTCTCTGTCTTTCCCTGTCAGGTTGATAGTTTTCACCACTTTCTCTCCCTTACATTGCTGTTTTTCTCACCAGTTTGCTTCCTTCTCCTCTACACAACTTGACAATGACAATTGTTTTCTTCTCTTGCTACAATGATACTTGCCAGTATCTTTCAACCTTCATCATGAGTTCCTTGAGAAGTAACAGTAAGATTCGGACAGCATTCAGAATCAGAACTGCTCATGCTGTTAAACATGATTCCTTTATTCTTTTCCACAGATACAATGGTATGGTAGACTTACATGACAAAATTGCACAGTGCAAAGTGTAGTTTCCAGTACACAGCCTCTTTCCCCTTCTTTGTAGATATGAGGCACAATATGCCTTAATGTTTCATTTTCAAAGTGTAAATAACCTTAAATTGAACATTGAACTTTAACAGTACCACTGCAAGTTCTTTTTTTAACTGCAAGTTCAGTCATATACAATAAAAGACTTGCTCACCAACTGAAGGTTTTACTTTGTAACATAATCACTTCAGTACAATGGACATTTTCTCTCATGAGTAGTGTATCACCTGACATCACAAGCAGTCTTGTTAAACTCACGTTCTTCATTTGAGATGTTGATCCTGGAATTATAGACTTGTAGAGTCAAAGAGCTGTTCAGCTTGGAAACAGACCCTTTGGTCTAATTTGTCCATCCCGACCAGATATCCTAAATTAGTCTTATTTGCCAGCATTTGGCCCATATCCCTCTAAATCCTTTCTATTCATGCACTCATCCAGATACCTTTTAAATGTTGTAATTGTACCAGCAGAGGCAGTCAGCTGTGAAAATTTACAGTTCTTTTTTTCCCCATCTCTTTCTCTTTCGTCCTCCATTTTCAAAGTGCTGTTGTTTTGATTTCTTTTTTCCAAAGTTCCAAAACAATGTAACAGCTTAAAAAAACAGTAATTACTGCACTAAGAATTTGAGGAAATCAGCTCCAAAACTGAAAACAACTCAAAAACGGAGCAGCCACAATTTTTTCCTGTCCTCTGTCTCGGATTACCCAGAATCCTATTGGATTCAGTGATCATGAATATTCCTTACAGTGCCTTAAAAAGCGATACATTTCATGTGATTTGTGAACAGCACTTAGCAGTTATCATTGATTTGTTTGATCTGGTAATGTCATTCTGAGTTGTTCTTTTCCCAAGATAATCATCAAATTTCAGAAATGCTTCATCTCCAGGCTTCAGGGGTATAACTCTGAATTTTACATGATGCAGTGAATTTACTTTAAGTTACTTCCTTTGTTCTCAATTATGTTTGCATATATGTTGATTGTCAGCTCTGTGGGGTAGCCCAGGAAGATGTCTGCATCTTGGATGTGCAAAGATGAATGTAGCTAGAGGATTTCCAGCAGTTGAGTGGGTAGATTTTCTGTAATTCATGACTTACAACTCAAGACAGCTGGGAGTAACTTTGACAATACACGCTAATGGCAAGTGATTTTTCAGTGACAGAGACCAGAATCCCTCCCAAATTAATGAAACAATGTTGAATGGAAGTCCGTTATCAATTTACACATTTTGAGTGATCATAAACAAAGTAAAAATCTGCCCTAGCCTTTGAGATGACCGCTTTCATTGGCATTAATGTGCTATTTCTATGACCAAGAATCTGCACAAGTCATAATTGGCAATAAGCAGGTGATTGTCGCTGTGTAAATTTACAAAGTCAACACTAACTTCAATTGTTGGTCTCACAGTTAGTTCAGACACCGTGACAAAAGTACGAGAATTTGACTTGCTTGACATGGCAAACACTGAATAATTTTCTGCTCCACTATGCAGCAACAACACCTTTTCCTAAAGGAGTTGTTTAGTTTTCACAATTCCTCACAATTCATATCCTTTGTTCTCAACATATTCCCTAAGTGACTATGAAATGACAAAAATATTCCTGAGTGACACAGTGTCAAATGTGGGTATTACAGTGAGCTGATTTTGAGCATTGTGAAGGCCTCATCATGTGTGAGGGATTTAATTTGGAGATGCATTCTCGGGCACTTATTTTTCGTTTTGTGATTCCATAGCTGCCATAGATAGTTACAATGCTACATCTTGTGCCGTTGCTGCTTTGATATCAGTTAGTTAAGAAGCCAAGGGGGGATGATATCAGGAATCACTGCTGTGGGAGAGAAGCTGAGGAAATGGGGATTAGCGGGAGCATTCTGGGATGCAGAGGTATGGGCAGTTGTGAAGGAAGCACCATTCAGTATACTCTGAGGGGTGTGTTTCACACTAGTCCACAGCAGGGAAAGTGGGGAGCAGCCAGGAGGTTTGTTATCACTGATAGTTAGCAGCATCCTGCCTTCGCTGGAAGGAGAAAGCACTACCATACCAGGTAGGTTCACATGATATGCCTGCTACTGGAGAGGAAAATTGGGGAGATAAAGATTTAGGTGGATGGTTTTGGTGAGAACATGGAAAAGTTCATATCAGATTAAATTAATGAGGAGGGTTACCAAGCATACATTTGGGTTTTCACAAATAGCCTCAGGCTTAGCCTGTTACACACTGCTTCCTTCCATCATGCAGTATATAACAAGTGCACAATAGGGCTGAAAGTGGCTCCAACCATACTCAGAGTGGGTGGGGTAGGTACTTCATTTTGTCAGGTAGAAGACTTCACTTGCAAATGAAAGGGTAACAGACATTCGTACAATAAAATAGCAAAACGTCTGTGCACGTTACATGCTGCCTGAACACAGGAATTAACCTACAGTGAGTATTGCAATCCTTGACGTAAACATTGCTGAAAACATTAAACAGAGTTGAAAATCAATGCCAGTAGTGTGTACAATGCACAATGATGTCTTGCAGCCTGGAAAGATTCATCCTGATTGCAAAAGTTGCATCTTCCAAGTTCCCATAGCTTGCATAAGGGGCAGGAACTGCTCACATCACATCTTTGCTTATCAAACATCATATAAGACTAAAGACAGCTAGACTCTGTCTCTTTCATGTTACAGTTGCAGATAGATAGACACCACTGATGATGAAAAATGAAACCATATTAATAAATGTGATATTGTATTTGCAAAGACATATTGCTCATTTTATCTATGTGCCCTTCCAAGATCATCTTCTGTCTTTCTCTCCCTCTACATCTTGGTGCAGTCACTGGCCTGGAACTAAGTAGAGGGAGCTTGGTCTATAGTTAGCCTTACAGTTCTGGCTAGTGATTGTCCAGACATGCTGAGTGTGGTGCACCTTCCTCAGCTTGAGCAACCACAGAGATGAGATTGGAGGTGGAAGACCTGGTTACCCACAAGCACTCAGCTGGAGAATCTCTTTAAGGGACCTTATTGCCTGAGTCTGGTTCCTTCTCCAGCTGAGTGCTTATAGGTATTACTCTGCCATCTTGTGAGGAAGGGGCAGCTCAAGTGAAGTCAGGGTCCCTCTTCCCTCTCTCATCTTGCTGGTGATACTGAGCATGCCAAAGGCAGTAGGATCCCAGCAACATTACTGCAGTCCTGCACTCTGTGAGTCTGTTGGCCCAGTGCTTCAGGGTCTGCTTGTGCATTCAATGAAGTCACAAATTGCTGATGGGATCCTCTCTTGCCTGGGACTAAGCAGGTATCTGATCTCAACCTCTGAGTACAACTGGCCTGGGACAATTCTTCCTGTGCCAACTGCAGAGACATGGCAGGGAAGTGCTCACTAGCAGCTGTGCCAGATTCTAATCAAGCTAAAATACCCAGCAAAATGTCAGTATTTGACCTGGTGAAGGATATAGGGAGGCAACCTTGCCAATGCATTCTCTAATGCATCAGTAGTTTCTTACAAAGGGTGAATGTGTCATATGGGATGAATGTCTTGCCATGGAGATTGTGCTAATGCCACTGGTGCTTGCAGGAGATAAGAAAACAGAGTTGATCACACAGTGATACAAACTGGATGATTTATGTATCTGTAAAATCATTTATTTTAAACTTGAGTTTTGTGGTAGGCTTTAGGAATGCAAAATCCAAGTGCAGGAGTTGATTATTCAAGCCTGCTCTAGCATTTAATATAATTATGGCTGCTTCTCTATTTTAATACCATATTCTCTCTTTCTTCCCATACCATTTGAGGCCTTTACAATCTAAAAAATGTATCAATCGCTTTCTTGAATATAATCTGTGACTTGGCCACCATAATCTTCTGTGACAGAGAATTCTACAGGTTCACTACCCTTTAAATGAAGAAACGTTTCCTCATCTTAGTGTTAAATGGTCTACCCTGTATCCTGAGACAGTGTGCCCTAGTTAGATTAAGATTACTCACAGTGTGGAAACAGGCCCTTCGGCCCAACAAGTCCACATCGACCTGCCGAAGCGCAACCCACCCATACCCCTACATTTACCCCTTACCTAACACTACAGGCAATTTAGCATGGTCAGTTCACCTGACCTGCACATCTTTGGACTGTAGAAGGAAACCAGAGCACCCGGAGGAAACCCACGCAGACACGGGGAGAATGTGCAAACTCCACATAGTCAGTCACCTGAGGCGGGAATTGAACCCAGGTCTCTGCTGCTGTGAGGCAGCAGTGCTAACCATTGTGCCACCGTGCCGCCCACAGCACGGTGACTCCCCAACCAGGGAAAACGTCCTCCCTGCATTCAGTCTGTCCAGCCCTGTTAGCATTCTATACATTTCAATCAGATCTCATTCTTGTAAACTCGAGATAATTCAAACCCATTTGAAACAATTTCTTCCTATAGTTCAATCATGCCATTTCTGATATCAGCCAAACCTAGATCAAAACTGCAGGCAATGCTCCAGGTGAAATCTCACCATGACCCTGTATATTGCAGTAAGACATCCCTACTTCTAAACTCAAATCCTTTTGCAGTGGAGGCCAGTATATCATTTGCCCACTTAATTACTTGCTGGACCTGTCTGTCAACTTTCATTGACTGGTGGACAAGGATATTCAGATCCATTTGTACATTTCCCAGTATATTATAACTTAACTGATACTTTTCCTTTCTGTTTTCACAGTGAAGTGTATAACTTCACATTCAACCACATTGGAAGCATGCATCATGTATTTGCCCATTCACTCAACTTTTCTGAATCACCTGAAAAGCTTGCTTGCATCCTTCTCACAACTCTCATTTCCACCTAGTTTTGTGGTTCTAAAGATAACCCACAACCCAACTTTCTTGCCTTTTCCATATAACTCTTGATTCCCTTACTGATTAAAGAACTGCCTGTCTCAGCATTAAAAATACAGAATGACCAGCTTCAACAGCTGTCTGTGATAAAGAATTCCAGAGTCATTAGCTTTTGTCCTGGAGTCAAAGAGTTATACAGCTCAGAAGCAGGTTCTTCGGTCCAACCAATCCATGCCTTACATAATCCAAACTAGACCAGTCCCATCTGTCTATTCCTGGCCCATATCCCCTCCAAACCTCTCCTATTCATGTACTTATTCAAATGTCTTTTAACCATTGTAATTGTGCCCACATGCATCACTTCCACAGGAAGTTTATTCCATCCATAAATCACCCACTGTAAAACATTTGCCCCTTGTGTCAGTTTTAAGTTTTTTTCCTCTCAACTTAAAAATATGCCACCTAGTCTTGAAATTCTCCAGCCTAAGGAAAAGACAATTGCTATTAACTCGATCTATACCCCTCGTTATTTTATAAACTTCTATCAGGTTGTCTCTCAACCTCCTATGCTCCAGTGAAAAAAGTCCCAGCCTATCCAGTCTTCTTTATAACTCAAACCTTCCATACCTGGCAAGATTCTGATAAATTTCTTTTGAATCTGCTCCAGTTTAATGAATCCTTCGTATAATTGGATGACCTGAACTGAACACAGCATTCCAGAAAAGGTTTCACCAATGTCCTGTGTAACCTCAACATGACTTTTCAACTCCTATGCTCCAAAAGACTGAGCAATGAAGGCACACTTGCCAAATGCCTTTTTAACCACCCTGTCTATATATGACACAAATTTCAAAGAATTATGCACCTACACCCCTAAGTTCCTGTGTTCTACAACACTATCCAAGGCCCTCATCTCTGTCTTAAATGTGCAATCCTTATTCATCCCTCTTGTTTTTGACTCTCCCACAAGAGGAAACAACTTTTCAGCATCTGCTCTGTTAAGTCCCCAAAGATTCCTGCATGCTTCAATGTGGTCATATCTCATTCTTCTATATTCCATTGAGTACAGGCTACTCAATGTGTCCTTATAAGACATTCCCTTAAAAAGGAGATCAAGGGTTATGCGGAGAGAGCAGAAGAATGGGGTTGAGAATCTCATCATCCATGATTGAATGGCAGAGCAGACTCGATGGGCTGAATGGCCTAATTTCTGCTCCCTGTCTTATGGTCTTACGGTCATACCTCAAACTAAAACAAAGAACCGAGGAGGCTGGAGTTCTGAAACAAGAACAGAAATTTCTAGCACAAGTCAGCTGGATGGGCAGCATTTGTGAGGAGAAAGCAGAATTAATGTTTTAAGTTCAGTGACTCTTCATCTGAACTGAGTGCTTTGAGTGGAATGAGAAGAAAGAGAAAATATGGTGTTGAAATCCAGGAGCAACCATGATTACATTAAATGGTGGAGCAGACTTGAAAGGTCAACTCCTTAGTTTCTGTGTTCCTAAAATCCACCACAAAATGGCAACTCAAACTTATAATAAATGATTTTAATAATATATAAATCATTCAGTTTACATTACAATGATACATTTTCTCTTTTATCTCCTGCAAGCATCAACTGCATTAGCATAGTCTCCATGGCAAGACACCCATCCCATACAACATCTCCACCATAAGAAAGTCGTGGATTTTGAAATACTAATTCTGCTTTCCCTCTATACCTTATATCAGCTTAGTGAGTCTTCTCTGAATAGCCTTCAATGTCAATATGTTTTTCTTGCGATAAGGGCTCAAATGTGCTCATAATATTTTACCTGTGATCTGACTTGTGCTGTGTACAGCTTTAGCAAACCTTTCTGGTTTACACTGAATTCCTTTTGAAATAAAGGTTAACATTTCATTTGCTTTCCTTATTACCAGTTGAGATTGAGTATAGCTTTCTGTGATTTGTGCAGGAGGACTCCCAAATCCCTCTGTTCCATTGATTTACCCAGTCTTTCCCCATTTGAATAACATTTAGCTCATTTATTCTTCCTGCCAATGAGCTCAAGCTCACATTTTCCACATTATATTCCATTTGCCAAGATTTTGCGTGCTCATTTAGTCTGGCCATATCCATCTGCAGACTCTTTGTGTCACCCTCAACACTTGCATTCCCACCTTTTTTGGCAGTTGCAAAATTGGCTACGATATGGTTCACTTCCCTCATTAATATGTATCTTAAAATAGTGGCCTCAGCATTGATCCCTGCTGCACACCACTAATTAAAAATTGCCATTCTGAAAATGCCCCCCTCATCTGAACTCTCTGCCTTCTTTTGATTAGTTAATACTCTATCCACATAGCTCCAGCAGCATAAGTATCCTCATGTGTGGTACCTTAACAATAGTCTTCTGAAAGATCAAATGAATTGTATCTACTACTTCCATTTTATTTATCCAGCTTGTTACCTTCTCAAAGAAGTCTATTAAATTTTTTCAGCCATGATTGCCCATTCATGAAGCCATGCTGACTCTGCTTGATAATATTTTGAAATGGTCTGCTCTTACGTCCTTTATAATGGACTCTCACATTTTCCGAATAACAGACATGAGGCTAGCTGGCTGAACAATATCTTTTTTTGTCTCATGCCCTTTCTAAATAAAGTTGTTGTATTGTTATCTTTCCAATCCTCTGGGATAGCTCTTTAATCAAAACGATTCCTGGAAAACCACTACCAATACATCCCTGCCTCTGCAAGTACTTCCTTGAATATCGTTGATGCATACCGTGAGGTCCAGGGAACTTATCAGACGTTAGTCCCATTAGTTTCATAACAACATAGAACATAAAAACATAAGAACTAGGAGCAGGAGTAGCCCATCTGACCCTTCAAGCCCACTCCGCCATTCAATAAGATCATGGCTGGTCTTTTTGTGGCCTCATATCCTCTCATCGTAACCCTTAATTCCTTTATTGTACGAACATTATCTGTCTTAGCTTGAAAAACATTTCCTGAAGTAGCGTCAACTACTTCACTGGGCAGGGAATTTCATAGATTCACACCCTCTGGGTGAAGAAGTTCTTTCTCAATTCAGTCCTAAATCTGCTGTCCCTAATTTAAGGCTGTGCCCTCTTGTCCTAGTTTCACCTGCTAGTGGAAACATCGTCTCCATGTCTATCTTATTACCTTCATAATTTTATATGTTTCTATAAGATCCCCCCTCATTCTTCAAAATTCCAATGAATATAATTCTAGTCTGTTCAGTCTTTCCTCATAAGCTAACCCCCTCAACTCCAGAATCAATCTAGTGAACCTTCTCTGCACCACTTTTAGTGCCAGTATATCCTTTCTCAAGTAAGGAGACCAAAACTGTATGCAGTAACCCAGGTATGGACTCATCAGCAGCACCCTATACAGCTGCAACATAACCTCCCTGTTTTTAACCTCAATCCCTCTAACAATGAAGGACAATATTGTATTCACCTTCCTAATTACCTGTTGCACCTGCAGACCAACCTTCTGTGATTCATGCACAAGGACACCCAGGTCCCTCTGCACAGCAGCGTGCTGCAACCTTTTACCACTCAAGTAATAGTCCTTTATACTGCTTTTCCTAACAAAATGAATGACTTCATATTTATTAACATTGTATTCCATCAGCCAGACCTTTGCCCACTCACTTAAAATATTATGTTCATCTGCAAAGTTTCACAGTACTCTGTGCATTTTGCTCTGCCACTCATCTTAGTGTCATCTGTAAACATGATCCCCAAATCATCTATGTAACTTGTGAATAATTGTGGTCTTAACACTGATCCCTGAGGCACACCAAGCTACTGATTGCCAACCAGAATAGCACTCATTTATCCCCACTCTCTGCTTCCTGTTAGTCAACCAATCCTCTCTCCATGTCAATAGTTCACCCATAACACCATGCATCTTTATCTTACTAGTACTTTTTCTCAAAGTGATAAGTATTGAATTTACTTCCTTTTCTTCTTTTCCTCCTTGAATATTTAGTAATTTTGGAATTTGGTAATCTTTTGTAAATCCAACATTACAAAAATTTGTTATTGAACATTTATCCCATTGTTTACTCTCTATCTGACTTTAAATCTGGTACTCAATTTATTCTGTTATATTATTAGAACTGTACAGAAATTGTTAAATTGTCTACAGTTCAGTTATCTCTTGATTTCATTCTGAATGTCCTTGTTGGTATTTTGTTATAAAGTGTGTAGATATATATGATGTGAATATTCATAAATTAGCAGAACTTTTCTTATGAAGAATCCGAACTAAGTTGAACACTGAGTGTAGGGATTATGACAAGATCCGCTAGGAGAAACTCTTAAAATATGAATTCCCTGACTTAGATTGTTCATCTGGTCCAAGCAGGAAGCCCTGACTCACTGATTTAAACAGCAGTGTCAGAAGGTGTGTTCATTATGAGAGCGGGTTCTGAAGGAGCTGGATCAGTGTCAATGATTCTCCACATGTAATTACGTTGTGAGTTGGTGTCGGGATACCAGCTTCTGTGAAGTTATTTCACTGAGAACATTATATTGATAGCTAGTTTAGATTTGGCTATGAATTAGGATGCCTGGGTTTGTTCTCACAATACAAATCACAGATTATCAGATCACAACTGGAAGTGAAACTGTTTATGTGAGAAAGCTTTGAAGCTCCTCTCTTCCCTTTGGTTTTCAAAGTAAATAAATTGATCTTCAGCAATTCTATAAAATAGACTGCAATAAATGATTAGCAGTGTTTTACACCCCACTGATTTTCTTTAAAATAAGCAATTGGGCAAACAATCCATTCATACAATATCCAAAGTACAATTCCACTCACAAAAGACTTCAGGAGTAGGTTATGTTAAAGATTGAACTTGACAATTTGTGTTTACTCATCATTTGTCCCAGCTTTTGGGATAACAAGGAAGCATGTTTTATTGTAACACAACAATAACAGGATAGTACCTTTCTACAGTATGAATAACGGATTACAGAGTCTTTGACCAACTCTAGCCTGTTCCTTTAATCGTGCTGTTACTTCACCTGTGATTAGTATTTGACTAACACACCATGCTGAATCGATTTTTCCGTATCGAGCTAAGCTCCAACTGATCTAAGCAATAATGTGAAATGCTCCAGCTGGGACACACCAAGAATAGCAAATATAAGAATATAAATGGGCTTGAAATCCAAACATTTTGCTATCTTCATGCACTGCCATAGTAAATGGCCACATGTCAGCTGAAATGTTTGGGATAGATTTTGACATTGTGGAATAGGATTACTTCAATTAAAAATCAGAGAATGTTTAATTGGAGGTTCATTGACTTTTGTTTAATCAAACTCTTGCATGGAAGTGATTGTAAATGAGTTTTTTTCTCCTGTTTAGACTGACTCTGCAATTGTCCAAGCAAGATCAATCTGACTGGTTGCTCAGTCATTGGTTTTTAAGTTGTCAGGTTACACATCAACATCTTATGACCTTAGTTTTTCTGGATTACTCAGGTCATCTGATTGCATTTTATACTGTACTAAGTCATCCAATCAACCAACTTTCATTTTCTGTGAATGATGGCATATATTGTTTTAGTCATGTCCTTACGAACATAATATTATACAATAATGCAGCTTCTAACATTCCTTCATTTAGAATATTACATATTAGTAAAATGGTGCAGAACTAGGAAACTGGTGTTAAAGGAAGGTTTTATTTTGAATGTGTGCCAGACATTATTGACACATGATGAGCAGGGAATCCTAAAACCCGAATTTTACCTACTAAAGGCAAATAATACTTAGTTCAGATCACAGTCAGAGATGCGTCGAAGCCATTATATTTCAATTTTGACAGACCATTTCTTGGAAAGATCAAGAAATCTTTCCTGAATTCAATCCCTACCAATGCAAATACTTTTCCCAAGGGTAAGAGAAATTGATATTGTCAATTGCTGGGTATAACTTTGATACTTATTGCAGCACATCTGAAGGAGATCAAAATAAACAAAGATTAATATTTATTTGGCAGTTTTGAATACCTAAGGTGATTCAAAACAAGTTTGAGCCAGCACATTCCTTTTAAAATGGAGGAAACACAGTGGCTGGTGCACTTGTCATCTCCCACAACAGCAGTGTAATAATGGCCAGAGGTTTTGCTCATTTGATTGAGGGATATGTATTGGTGAGGACAACAGGGATTACTCCCTTGCACATAATTTCATGGGATCTTTTCTGTCCATTTGAGCGGACAAGCAGTCCTCAGATTACCATCTCACCTGATATGCACTTCCTTCAACAGTGCAGGTTACTGTCATTGTAGCATTGGAATGTCAGTTTTGATTTCGGTGCTTAAGTCTTAGATTTAGGAAGAACACTCAGAATGGTCTGCACCTTAGATGGGGCTGGAGAAAGTCAGTCACTTATGTACGATTACATCTATGTCTTCTTAAGCAATCTGAAAGATTGCTCCCACAGAAGCGATGAAGATCCATAAAATTTAATCACACCGGACGGTAACTATTCCCAACAAGAGACCACCCCATCTAAGCATTATCGCCACTGGACTCTTTATATTAACATCCTGGAAGTCATTATTGTCCTGAAACCCTCACTACACCCAGCTTCATTATGCTGTGGCTTCAAGAATACATCGAAGGCTAGGAGTTCTGTACCAGTTAATCACCACCTGAATTCTCAATGCCTACTCAGCAAAACTCAGGATTGTGATGGAATACTGTCCCTTTGCCTGAAGAAGTACAGATCCAACAGCACTCAAGAATTACAGTCCAATCCAGGACAAAACAGTTTACTTGATCGGTGTCACATCCATCAACTCAATATTCACCCCCTCCACCACTGCTACACCATAACTACAGTGTATTTGTACCACTTGGAAGGACAGAGGGCAGCGGACATCTCCAGCGTCTTCTCCACTTCTCACACCGTCATGACATGGAAACATATTGTTACTCCTTCTTTGTTTCTGGGTCAATATCCTGGAACTCCCTCCTTAACTGTTCCTATACCAGGGAGTCTAGTGGTAATTTCACTGGAAAAGTAGGGAATGCTCTAATTAAAATTTGAATAGAAAACTACTCTCAATAATAATGTCCATTCAAAAAAATCATTAATTGCTGTACATAACCCTTCTGTTTCACTAATGTCCTTCAGAGAAGGAAAAATGTCACTGTTGCTTTGTTTACGTGCGACTCTAGAATCACAATAATGGGGTTGACTGACTGCAAATTACGTTCTGATATGGCCAAACAAGCCTCTTACTTAAAAGGCAATAACAGATGGGTAACAAACACTGGCCTCACTAGTGATGCCTACCTGAAAGAATTACAAAAAGATAAAATTCACTACAGTATCACGCCACCACCTCATCAAGGGCCGTCAGGCATTGACAATAAATGCTGATCTTGCCAAAAATGTCTGCATTCCATAAAGAAATGAAGAATTGAAGCAGATCTTCAAACAAATAGAGAAATACAGGTGACTTCATCAGTGGAAACATCAAGATATGTGCGTATCCTTGTGTAATCCATGATGGGTGTAATAATGAATGACTTATGGTTTTACATCCACAATAAATAATTTACTTTCTATAATTCCCTTTAAAGATGCATCATGAAAAAAAAAGTTGCTGATGCATAATGGTCAGTGTATTCCTTCAAAGTACTTCTTTAGGGATTTTTTTTTAAATGTGTGCCATGAATACTTTGCATGATTCATAATGTACTTCAAGGCTGCTCCCCTTGTCCGCGTGCTGAAGAAATCTTCAGCGTCCAGTCTCAATGACTACTGTCCTGTTGCGCTTATACCCATCATCATGAAGTGCTTTGAGAGGCTCGTGATGCAGCATATTAAGACCCTGCTGCCCCCCTCACTCGACACCCTGCGGTTCGCGTATCTACCCAACTGCTCAACAGATGATGCCATTTCCACCATCCTCCATCTGGACCTCAATCACCTGGAGAAGAAGGACACCTACAGCAGATTACTGTTCACAGACCTCAGTTCTGCATTTAACACAATAATTCCTCAGCACCTGGTTGGGAAACTGAGCCTGTTGGGCCTAAACACCTCCCTCTGTAACTGGATCCTGGACTTCCTGATTGGGAGACCTCAGTCAGTCCGGATTGGAAACAGCATCTGCAACACCATCACACTGGGCACAGGGGACCCCAGGGCTGTATGCTCAGTCCACTGCAGTTCATCCTATTGGCACACAATTGTGCAGTGATGCACAGGTTGAATCACATCATAAAGTCCACTGATGATACAACTGTAGTGGATCTCATAAGCAGGAACAATGATTCAGCATACAGAGAATAGATGCAGTGGCTAACGGACTGGTGTAGAGCTAACAACCTGTCTCTGAATGTGAACAAGGTGAAAGAGGTGGTTGTTGACTTCAGGAGGGCATGAAGTGACCACTGGACATTGATGGCTCCCCCATGGAGATTGTGAAGAGCATCAAATTTCTTGGCATATACCTGGTGGAGAATCACCTAGGTCTTCAACACCACCTCCATAGCCAAGAAAGCCCAGCAGCATCTCTACTTTCTGTGCAGGTTGAGAAAAGCCCACCTCCCACCTCCCCCATCCTCACCACATTCTACAGTGGATTCATTGAGAGTATCCCCAGCTGCTGCATCACTGCCTATTTGGGGAATTGCACTGTCTCAGATTGTAAGACCTTACAATGGATAGTGAGAACAGCTGAGAAGATCACTGGGGTCTCTCTGCCCTCCATTATAGATACTTAGTCCACACACTACATTAGAAAGGCTAAGAGCATTGTGGAAGACTCCACGCACACCTCACTCAAACTCTTCTCCCTCCTGGCATCTGGCAGAGGATATCGGAGCATTCAGTCTCTCACGGCCAGACTGTGCAACAGTTTCGTCCCGCAAACCATCAGGCTTCTTAACACAGTATGATCGGACTCTTTACCATCTGAAGTTGTTGGCACGACTTCCAATTGCTGATAGAAAAATGTCTATTAATTACCATTCTTCCAATACACTGTTATTTGCGTGTTTTGCACTTCTTGTGCACTTTGTGCCATGTACAATTGTGTAGCTTGTGCTGTCCATGTAGCACACTCGGTCCTGGAGGAACACTGTCTCATTTTTACTGTATCAGTTATATATGGTAGAAATGACAAATAAAAGCTGCTTTACTCTACTCCACTGTAAAGTCTCAGTGCTTAATCATGCCTTGATCATCAAGTCTGCACCCTTCCTTTGCATGCTGCTAGCTCCCATGAATGTTAAATTTTCCATTGACATGCACAGTCATTTGCTCTCAAACATTCTTTGATGGAGAAGGGTCCTGCGTTTGACACTACCTCAATTGCATTAGGTCTAACAGCGCCGACAGATACTTACAGGAGTACAGGAACATCAGATAATCTTTGGGCTGCACCATTTTACCTACCATTGTTTTCCACTTGAAATTAAGTGTGATTGGACATGCTGATTGTTTTAAGCTGCAACTGACATTTCAAATTTGCAATAGCCTCAAATTTCCTTTAAACCATTCGATGATCAATCTTTGAATGGTAGATATATGTTTACAATATACATTTCTGACTTTGAAATCATTGCAAGTTCAGCAACAACATGAAGTGTGTATGAATGAAATCTGGTAGGAGGTTACAAAAAGGCAAGAGATGGGTATCAGCTGGTTACATGATTGGGCAAGAGTTTGAGAGATGGAGTGTAATATGGGGAAGGACAAAATTGGTCACTTTGAAAATAAGAATGGAAAAGCAAAATATTTTTCAAAAGTGGAGAAATAAGAAATTGATTGCCATCCTTATATTGCTTCCTTAGTGTCACAGACACTAATATACAGGTATGGCAAGTAGTTGAAAGCAAATGGCTTTGTTTAGCTTACCAATTTGAAAAATGTTCTTTTTACTCTGAATCTACCTCTTGTTCTTTACCCAGTACCGAGTCCATACTAATAGATTAGAGTCAACTTTTCAAGCACTCAGCCTACATATTAATCTCTTATCTGATACCATATTAAATGTTTTTGGAAATTGGAGTTATCCATATTGACTGGTTGCCCTTTATTGACCTCACCAGTTACAACCACAAAAAATTGTATGTCTTTGTCAAACATGTTTTCCCTTCTATAATATTGTGTTGGCTTCTCCTAACTGTGCATTGTTAAGTCTTCCTTAGTAAGAGATTCCAGCACTTTCCTGGTGACTGATGTTAAATGAATTGACCTGTTTTCTATCTCATCGTCATAGAGTCATAGAGATGTATGGAAACAGACCCTTCAGCCCAACTCATCCATGCCGACCAGATATCCCAATCTAATCTGGTCCCATTTGCCAGCACCTGGCCCGTATCCCTCCAAACCCTTCTTATTCATATACCCATCCAGGTGCCTTTTAAATGTTGCAATTGTACCAGCCCCCAACACTTCATCTGGCCGCTCATTCCATACACGCACCATCCTCTGTGTGAAAAAAGTTGCCCCTTATGTCTCTTTGACACCTCTCCTCTCTCACCCTAAACCTATGCCCTCTAGTTCTGGACTCCCCCACCCCAGGGAAAAGACCTTGTCTATTTATCCTATCCATGCCCTCCATGATTTTAAAAACCTCCATAAGGTCACCCTTCAGCCTCCGAAGCTCCAGGGAATACAGCCCTAGCCTATTCAGCCTCTCCCTGTAGCTCATATCCTCAAACCCTGGCAACATCCTTGTAAATCTTTGCTTAAACCTTTCACATTTCACAACATCCTTCCGATAGGAAGGAGACCAGAATTGCACGCAATATTCCAATAGTGGTCCAACCAACGTCTTGTACAGGTGCAACGTGACCTCCCAACTCCTGTACTCAATACTCTGACCAATAAAGGAAAACATACCAAACATCTTCTTCACTATCCTATCTACCTGTGACTCTACATTCAAGGAGCTCTGAACCTGCACTCCAATGTCCCTTTCTTCAGCAACAATCCCTAGGACCTTACCGTTAAGTGCATAAGTCCTGCTAAGATTTGTTTTCCCAAAATGCAACACTGATTTGTAGTTTTGCTAACTCCCAATCAGTTAGAACCATTTCTAAAATCTAGGAATTTTTAGAAATAACAACCAATGCATTAATTATTTTTGCAGCTTCCCCTTATAGAACCAAATATAATTAAATCTCTGTTGGCTTTTCATCTCTTATGTTACTCTAATATACATGCTCTCTGTTAATATGAAGCAATTGAAGTCCCTCACTCTTGGTTAACCTCTTTGTATGTAGAAAATGTCTTCTACTTTGGAGACAGAGTCAAAATATTTGTTCAGTGTTTAGCCATTTCCTTATGACCTATGATAATTTCTCTGCCTCAGTCTTTTTTGCACCAATATTTACTTGAGTTACTCTCATTTTTGTATGCTGCAAAAGCTCTTAAAATCTATTTTTTATTCATAGATAGTCTTGCCTGCAGAGCACAGAAGAACAGGATTGATTTGCATGACTGATTGTCTTTATCCCTACCATATTACTTTTCATTCTGCCTACCTGAATTATTTTCCTTTACCATACTGTAGTAGCTATGTTTGCCTCACTACTCTGCACTACAGGGTCTCATTTTAACAGGTCGTGAACATGTGGCAGAAGATCTGCCGTAATCTTAATGAATGATAAAACAGAGTCACAAGTTGTTTACCCTACACTTGCCACCATTTCTTATGTTCCATTTTCCTTTCTGTTTATCCAACTTCTTGTCAAATACATCCACACTCTTTGTTTCAATTGTTCCTTATGGTAGTGAGTTCCATGTTCTAGCCATTCTCTGGATAAAAGAAATTCCTATGGAATGACATACTGGGTATCCTCATCTATGGTTATGATTGTGGACCCATGCTCTGATCTCACCCACAGATGGAAATATCTTCTGTGTATGTTGTGATTTGTTTTGGCTTGGCTCCTACAAATTAGCTTTAGTAGTGTCCTTTACCTTCACTCTTTACCCTTCACTTAACTCCTCAGTCCAAAATCATCCAATAATGTAAGAAATCTTTGTAGGTGAGGCTCTTTGTGACATGGAATGGCTTTGCCTTTTAGCATTTGTGGACATGCTGAATAACTTATCTGTGTCAGTACATCTGGAAAAACTAAAGTTTATTATGCCTGACAACAAGGAAACTAACACTGATTCAGAACAAAGACCCAGAAAAATCCATTGAAGGAAAGTAACAGGAATGAAGAAAGTGATAGCACCAAAGAGTTACTAATCGCCAGAAATAGATTGCTTCCATCCAAGAAATGTAAATGCAGTAGGTGAGAATATTGCAGATGAATTAAGCCTCACCTTCCAATTTCTCTTGATTCTGGAACTCTTTCTTCAGATTGACAATAACTCATGTCACTCCACAATTTTAGAATATTGAGAGAAGGAAGGCAAAGAATTATGCTTTCCTTAGTTAGTTTAATGATTCTCATCAGGAAAGAAAAAGTATTTAATTAAAGATGAAGTCTCTATAATTAACACTTTTTTTAAAAAAATCAGATGCATGGGATCATCACTTCCAAGCTCCCCTCCAAGCTACTCCCTCTTCTAACTTGGAAATATATAGCCATTGCTCCAGTGTCACTGGGTCAAAATCCTGGAATTCCCTCCCTAAGAGTTTAGGTGCTGTAGAGAAACAATGGAAAGAACACTGAGCACACGAGACTGTTTCTTTCCCAGGTTTTGCTGGAAGTTGTTTGGAGTGAGTGAATAATAGAGCCGTTTGGAGTTTTCTCTGTAATCATGATGGACAGTTGTATCTGGTAGTGAAGGCAGTTCGTGATAATGCCTTTAGTTTATGATATTCTACCTGTAGCATATGGACTATAGCAGTTCAAGAAGGCAGCTCACTGTCACCTTCTCAAGGGCACCTAAAGAAGGGCAATAGGTATTAGTCAGCCCATACCCCAAGAGTGAATAAAAGAAAAATAAGGTTGGAGAAGTTCTTGTAGAGCTTCACCTGTTGGCCTGAGTGACCTATTTCTGTTCTGCAACCCCCTTGCTTCACAACCTGCGTTTTCACAGGCAACAAATACTCAATGGAAGTACTGTACTTTGTGACTCTTTCTGTGGAGTTTTAGTAGATGGTTTGCCCTGATTTACATAGTTCTCCTCTTCCTCTTTACATCTGTCACAGGAAGCTGGGAAAGACTAAACCAGGCACAGCAACCCAGAACCTTATGATATCATTCAATTCTTTAGTGTGGTGCTGGAAAAGCACAGCAGGTGAAGCAGCATTCGAGGAGCAGGAGAATCAATATTTCGGGCAAGAGCCCTTAATCAGGTAAGACTCTTGCCTAAAACATCAACTCTACTGCTCCTCAGATGCTGCCTGACCTGTTGGTTTTTCCAGCACCATACTCTCGATCTGATCTCCAGCAGCTGCAGTCCTCACTTTCTCCACCTTCAATTCTTTGCCTACTGGCATCAATTAAAACTGGGAATGTATTTGAGGAGAAACAGGTTATTAATTGAAGGGAAGAGTGGGAGCCGCTGTCTAAAAGTTCAGCTCATGCCCAACTTCACCTAAAAAATTGACATAATATTTTGAGCACTGATCTTGTAAAAAGAAGATCATTTGAATTTTAATTATTGGGCCCTGTGGCATTCTGTCTTAAAAAAATATCAGTCCAGCTCAGTTGACATATTAAATGAGTCTCGCTTCAGGCAAATTAAATTAAACTCATGGGCAGCCATTTTCATCCGAGTTGATCTCATGGCCAAAGTACAATTAGGATTTTCTTTTGCTCCTTTTTCCTCGCTCTTTGCTCTGTTTTCCAGCAGTTTTTTTTAATTAAAATTTCAATATTGGTTTAGCTAGACTTGTGTTATGGACCAGAACAGACCCCCTAAAATATATTAAGAAAGCAGCCTAGACCCTAACTTTTTCTTATTTTAAGGGTAAATTTAAGGTGTGTTCCAAACTACTAGTTGGTCAAACTACTCAACGTTAAGCAAAACATGATTTATTCAAACACTGTAGTTAAAATACAACAGAAGAAAGTAGAACTTGGAATAACTTGTGATGATGCTGCTCCTTTAACAAGGTTGGGTTGTCCTTGGGTTTTTTTTCCAGGAGGTCAGAAAGGCACAGGTTCTGAAATGTCTGGGGTCGATCTACTTGAAGAAGCTTTTAAGTTTTTTAAAAAAAGCTTATACAATGAAAGGATAGTGGCCAGCTCAGCATTTCTCTGGTTTGGGTTTGGTTTGGTTTTAGCAAGCAGTCAGTTGTGAAGCTGGTGGACCCAAAGAAGCAGGTCCATGCTGATCCTCCTGCTCTCTGACATCTCTCCTGTGAGAACCTGTGTTTAATTTCACTTTTTGTGCCAAGGGGTATTTATGGGGATTGTGGCAAGTATTTGGAACAGCATCATTAAGTTGGAATAAACTGTTGGGTTTATCAAATAGGTTAAATTATTCTGTATTCTGTTCTCTTTTGTTTGTGCTTCATTCAGTAATCTTGCAAATAAATTTGTTTAAAAGTAAGTGGTTGGGCCAGCTGCATCACTCCTGGAATATCCTCTTTACACCAGCCTAAAACAATTAGAAAAGTTAGGGCCTGAGCTACTTTCTTGAAATGCTTTGAGGGGGCCTAGCCTGTTCCAGAACAGATTAGGGGCTCGTCCGGGATTTGCTCTATAGTTCTAATTTGGAATTAGGGTTGCTGGACCTGAAGGCAGCTAGTGGTAGGTATTAGTGTCTTTTGTGCTGGTGTTTATTTTGGTTGGTTTAAACAGTGTTTGGGATAGCAATGGCTCTTTCAGTCTGTAGAAGTTTTCTGGGGGTGGAACAAGTGACTTTGGGGGTTTTGCAAAAGGTGATTAAAGCTAAACTGCTGGAATTATCACACAATATGGAGTTGGAGCTGTCTCCTTCTCTGAGGAAAGGAGAGATAATTACAGCAATAGCTCAGCAGTTAAATTTGCTGGAAATTCCATCAGAATCTTTAGAGATGGCTTAAATTCAATTGAAAATGAAACAGCTTGAGTTAGAGGCAAAAGACAAGGAAAAGGCAGCAGAAATGAAACTGTTTGAATTACAATTAAAAACAGAGGAAAGAGAAAAAGAATGAATCACTTCAGTAGAACAAAAAGAGAAAAAGAGAGAAGCAAGAGAAAAAGAGAAAAAGGGAAGAAGGAAGTGAAGGAGTTTGAACTTCAGAAATTGGCACATACACAGGAAAGTCAGCTTACAAGAAGAGAGGTGAATGCTGAATGTCAGCTTAGGAAGAGAATGAGGATGAGCAAATCCATGGTAGCTAAAGGCCTGGTGAGAAAATGTTTAAGTATATTCAAGCATTGCCTAAATTTGACGAGAAGGATGTGGAAACATTTTTCACCCCATTCGAAAAGATGACTACACAAATTCAGTGGCCAGTGACTGTGTGGGTTTTGTTGATCAAAAAAAAACTTGTAGGTAGAGCCAGTGAGGTATTCACATCACTATCAGAGGGGGTGTCTGGGACATATGAGAAGATGAAGCTGCTGCACTCAAAGAAGTAGGTCCTTGCTGATCTTCCCTCTCTCTGACATCTCTCCTGTAAGAACTGGTGTTGGATTTTACCTTTCTGTGCAAAGAGGTGTTTATGGGGATTGTTGCACGTATTTAGAACAGCATCATTAAATTGGGATAATCTGCTAGGTTTTCAGATAAATTAAATTATTCTGTATTCTGTATTGTTTGTATTTCATTTGGTAATCTAACAAATTAATTCTGTTTTGTTTAAAACTAAATGGTTGGGCCAGCTGCATCACTCCTGGAATATCCACTTCACACCTACTTAAAACAATTCGCAAAGCTAGGGCCTGGGCTACTTTCTTGAAATGTTTTGACGGGGGCCTGGTCTGGGGCTCATAAGAAACTTAGCTATATTGGAAAACTTAACCAAGTAATAGATTATTTTACCATGAAATAATAACTGTTCCAATTTAGAAATATCCCATAAAAACACAAAAGCCAAATTCAGAAAACAGATTGTCTCACATGCAGTTCCAATCTAGGAAGACAGAACATCAAAAGACAATGCTGAGAGAGAGAGAGAGAGAACCCCAGCTTTTATCTGTAGCAAATAGAAATGTGGTAGCTTTCACAATCCTATGAGCTTCTGCTGAAAGCTAAAGCTAAAATTCCTGTCTGTGGATAAGAACTTGGCTGCACCCATTCAGGCAGCTTCTATTGTTTTAGCTTTTAAAAGAACACCCAAGGCTTCACAAGTTGTTTATCTTCTCATAGATTGCTCAGCACCTGTCTCTCTATCTCTATCTAAAAGAAACCAAAACTAAGCACACCTCTTCAAGCCAGAGTATTATCACACCTATGTCTTTTCAGTTGTGTTTCTGAAAAAGATGTGCATTGTATTTTGACTTACACAGGAAATTGCTTCTGTGTAACATGGAAATTGCTTCTGTATAACACAGCACCACAGAAGTGTTATAGTGCAAAAGGAGACTGTGTAGCCCATTGTGTCCGTCCAGTGTCTTTGAGCATTTTGATTTAGTTCCAATCTCATGCCTGTTCTCTCTAACTCTGCACACTGAAGATATTCAAATAATCATTCAATGCCTCCTGAATACTTCAATTGAACAACCATCCACCACATTTCCACACAGTGCATCCGATACTCTGATTACTCACTGTGTGAAAAGGTTTCCTTTTCTCACTGCACATTTTGCAGAAAGCTTTAAAATTGTGCCCTTGGATTCTCAATCTGTTTGCAAGTGGGAACCATTTCTGTCTATCTGTTCTGTCCAAACCTCTAGAGATTTTGAAAATTTCTATCAATCCCCTTTATATCTTTCTCTTCATCAAGAACAGCAGTCCCAACTTCACCAGTCTTTCATCATAACTGAAGTCTCTTATTCCTGGAACTGTTGTCATACATCTCTTCTGCACTGTCCTTCCTCAACACTGTTCTGAAGAAGGGTCACTGGACCTGAAATGTTAACTCTGATTTCTCTCTACTGTGGCTGCCTGACCTGCTGAGATCCTCCAGCAGTTTCTGTTTTTGTTTCAGATTTCCAGCATGTGCAGTTCTTTATCTTGTCCCAATATTGAGACCTGGGGAACTTCCCTATAAACCTTCTTCCAGCCTCAAGGTTACCCATTAACATTAACTCCTAGTTTCCTGTCCCCCAGTCAGTTTTATATGCATGTTGCTGCTGTATCTTTTATTCCATGACCTATTACCTGTCTCAAGTCTGCTATGGAGCATTATATTAAACATAATTTCAAAGTCCGTGTACACTACATCAACAATCTTCCCCTCACAGCTCTTTCTGTTACCTCTTCAAAAAACTCCACCAAATTAGTTAGACACAACTTTCCATTCACACATCCATGCTGACGCTTCTGTATTAACCTAGATTTTTCCATATGCCCATTAATTCTATTTTGATTATTTATTTCTAGAAGATTTCCTATTACTGAAGTTAACCTGATTGGTCTGTAATTGCTAGACCAGTCTTTAAAAAATGTTTGAACAAGGATGTGGTAATTGCAATTTTCCAATCCTTCATATCAGCCCAGAATCCAGGAAAAATTGAAATATTATTCTCAATGCCTCTGCAATTGCCACTCTCACTTCTCTCATTGTACAGAGATGCATCTCATCTGGTCCGAGTGCCTTAACAACCCTAAGTATTGGCTGCTAATCCCAATAGCACCTCCATTCTGATGTCTATGTTTCCTCTTCTGTCAATATGGCCTCAGCATGGAAATTTAAGATTCATTTCATTATGAATAAATTGACTCAATGCAATACTATCAAATGAAAAGTAGATTATTCCTATACAAGACACTTTCTCCTTCTCACATTGAACAGGGGCAAAATATCATGGAGCTCTTACTTAAAAGTATATGTTATAATTTGAGTTATATTGCAAATATCTCACCTGTTATCTCAATGGATCATGTTCATGGTTACTGAGTTAATGTTGGAAAATGGCTCACTTTTTGGAGAATAGATGCCTGCTTTGGCACATTTGTTTATTGTCAATGCCTGAATCAGCATTTTATTCTTTAAAATAAGCACAACATGTATGATAATAAATTATTCTGACTCTTTGATAATACTACTGTATGGAATTTAAACAGCACAGTAGTACCTTGTCATCAAAAAATTTCAATTATTTTCATACCCATCCAATTGTTTTATCTCATTTCTTGCTGGATTTTTATTTGTACTGCCGGCAACCTCTATGTTTTTGTAGGCAAATATGTAGATTAGATTTTACTGACAAGATAGTTTCAACTTCCAATTAATGTGTGTAATATCTCCTGCTGGGATCAGTTCTTTTCTGTATTGTAATATCTTATTCAATACTTCAAGGTGCAAGTTTGGAGAAGTCTGTGTCTCAAAGTGGAAGGGAAATGCTAATACCTCACCATATTGACTATTCCTTGAACATCAAGAACTCCAAAGAAAGATCCTAAAGATAGGTTGATCTCTTGTGCTCTCCACTAGGGATATTTGGGAGCTGCAAATAAAAATAACATAAAGATTTGAAGTTATATCATGCAGTTCATGATCTTAGGACTTATTGCAGATAATAAAGTAGTTTTGCCGTGTAAGGTAATGTGGGAAGTGCAATAACTAATTTGCACACATCAAAGTTCCACTTACAGTTATATGATTATAACTAGGCTTTCATTCTTTAGTAGCTGAGAGGTAACTATTAGCCAGGACACTGGGAGATATTTTGATCCTCTTTTAAATAATACCACGGACTCTTTTATATTCATCTGATCGAACAGAAGGAGGCTCTCAATTTGAAATCTCATATGAAAGCATTCAATCGGTACTGCATTGGAGAATCAACTGAGATTTTGTGTTTTCGTGCTTAGAGTGGCACTGCAATGTTCAGACGACTGACATTGAGACATGAATACAGGCATCTAGTCCAATTGATAGTCTCGTAAATAACAATAGAGATAATATGTTTTATCAGATTTAAGTTGAATGTCTCTCTTACAACTAAGATGGCTTTGTTTTTTCATATCATGTAGACACATTGACAAAACCACCATTTGTTGCCCATCTCTAATTCCTCTTGTTATAAATGGATTGTTCAGCCGTTTCAGATGGCAGCTTGCATGTATAGATTGGATCTGAAATCATGTGAACATCAGACTGGGTAAGGACAGGCAATTTTCTCCCCTGAAGATCTAGATGGTTTTTTTATGATATTGAAAGAAGTTTCCTGTTCCAGGGAGCACCCTCACCAATTTCCAAAACTATTTGAAGCTAAATGTGATGCTCCCAGTCATGCAGGGCTTTAAACTAGATTTTGTCAGGGTTTGGAATATTCCAAAGAGTTGCTAAAACACCATTTTGATGTCAATTCTGAATGGGTTAGTGTTCAGGTAAATGAGAATGAGTCAGATCACCAAGTCCAAAATGGGAAGTAAGGGCTGATGGGTTTTAAAAATATTGTTCAAGGCTGTGCAAATAACATGAGGCACCTCTCAACGAGTTGAAAATGTAGCACATTGTATGAGAGAAACAAAATTACTTGGGACAGGAGAATGCCATAAAATATAAGAGAACACAAACATGAGGGAGATATCTGTGGTAATTCAAAGAGCAAAAATGACTGCATATCAGAGCTCAACTCATATATATGGACATAAATTGATTACCAATCAAATCCCTCATTCATAATTTAAACTCAGACATTTCCTGGGAGGTCATCTGAGTTTAGAGTTGAAAGTTGAATCTCAGGAAATATAGCATGTCCATCACAGTGGAGAAAAATGCAAAGGAAGAACAACTTGCAACCAATCTCAAGTAGTGGTATTTTTTAATTAAAACAGCAAAAGATCCAAGCAACTAAGTACAAAACATAAGCTAGAAAGATTGGACAGTGCCAGCAAATTCTGACAATTTATCTTTGCCTGCGCTATTGAAAGCAAGTCGACAGTCAGGCTCCAAAGACACATGAGAATGCAAAACCGACTGTACACATAGGAAGTGGTAGATGCAGGTACAATTACAACATTTAAGAGTTAAAACTCTCACAACACCAGGTTATAATCCAACAGGTTTATTTGGAAACACTAGCTTTCAGACGCTGCTACTTCATCAGGTGGTTGTGGACATTTGGACAAGCACATGAACAGGAAAGGTTTAGAGGGATATGGGCCAAACACAAGCAATGCAAGTGGGGCTTGGTCAGCATGAATGAGTTGGACTAAAGGGTTTGTTTCTATGTTGTATGACTCTATGACTCGATGTAAAAGATGCTTAATAACAGAGTAAAACCATTGACAACTATGATAAGCATGAAGGGATATTAACAGTAAATTTAATCTTACACTTGAGATCAAATGGGATGTGTAGGGTATTTCCAGACATTGTTTTATTCACAGGTATAATATTCTAATCAGCATTGTTTTGATTAGTGCAATCTAAGAAACATAAAATTACTAATTGTATCACTGCATTAAGTATAAATTTCCTTTGCAAGGAATTAGTATATAATTGCCTGTAGAGAGTCTAAAATTGTAATGCATTTCACTAATGGAAACATAAAACTGGAAGTACATTGATTCCCCAGTTTACGCTAGAATCTGGCTGTTTTATATAGGATGTAATCAGCAATTAGTTACACTAACCTTTTATTTTATGTTGTCAAAAAAAATGGAACATCATATTCTGTGCAATTAGTCAATATAAACTCTTCACTCTGCTTTTTTTATATGTTGGTGTAATTTCTTTTTTAAAAAGCTGACTTTTGACAATAAATCAGAGTTAGCATTTATTTTTGAGCCAAAATTAAAATGTTTGTGGGTAAAGAGATCACAAAGCCACAGAGAACAGAGCTGTCTGAGTTTTCTTCCTAGGATGTGCTTTGCCCATATGTGGAATAAAGGGAAAATATTTGGGTGGACTGAACCTGAGAGATACCTGTCCACTTCTGCCACCTCTGCAATTCCATCTTAGATAAAAGGGTCCTTGGGTATCTCTCTTGAGAGAGAACTTTATTAACAATGCTATACCACCTGCTTTTCCTTTTTGCATACTCTTCAAAAACACTGAATACCCTTGAATTTTGAGTTCTGGTCACCCTGTGATCACATCTCTGTAATAGGTATCAAGTCATCTTCACTTATTTCTACTTGTGCTGTGAACATATCTAATTACAATGTGTGCATTTAGCTAAAGAGCCTTTCACTTTGTCTTTATACCATTGTTACTTAATTGGGTTCTAATTGCTACTGCAATCTTCTACTTATATTTCTGCCCCAATCCTTTCATACTTTGATTGTCATTTGCTTCATTATTATCTTGCACCTCTACTCTCTCAATTCTTTTCGATATTTTTAAACTTCCTTTCAATTGTACCCGCCCCACAATTAAAATAATTTAAAGCCATACTATGCCCATTGCTGTATATTTCGCTTTGATCCCAAGATGTTGGTAGTGGAGGATTTAGTTACAGTAATGCCATTCAATGTTAAGGTTCAATGGTTAGATTCTCTCTTTTTGGAGGTTCTATTTGCTGGCACTTGTGCAGCCTGATAGTTACTTACTCCTTATTAGCCCAAACCTAGCATATTGTACAGGTCTCATTAGTTTTGGATAGGTACTGCTTCAGTATCTGAAGAATCATGACTGGGAAAACATTGTCCAATCATTAACAAGCATCCTCAATTTTGACCTTATTATAGAGGGAGGGTCATTGATGAAGCAGCTAATGATGATTGGGCCTAGGACGCTGCACTAAGATACTCCTACAGAGATGTTCTGAAGCTGAGATGATTTACCTCAAACAATCACAACCTTCTTCTTTTGGGCTAGATATTCTTCCAAAAAGTGGAGAGCTTAGCATCTGATTGATCCAGTTGATGCTGGCTTTGTTAGGGCTGCTTGATGTCTTAATTGATTAAATGCAGACTTGATGTCAAAGGCACTCATTGTCACTTCATCTGTTATGTTCAAATCTTTTGTCCATGCTTGAACCAAGGCTATCATGTGGTCATGATTTGAGTGACTGTGACAGAACCCAAACTGAGCATCAATGACCAGCTGTTTGCTAATAATATGCGGTTTGGTAGCATGGATGATGACATCTTCCATCATTTGACTGATGATTGACAGTAGACTGGGATGGATTTGTACTATTTTGTGTGTATAGAACAAATCTGGCAATTTTATATATTTTTGGGTGTTTTGCTGTACTGGAGCAGCATTTGTAGGAACATGGTAAGTTCAGCAACATAAATCTGAAGTACTCTTACCAGCCCTGTGGCCCAACATTTCTAATCCCCCTCCCACTCAGCCGAGGACATGGAGGTCCTTGGCCTCCTTCACCGTTGCTCCCTCACCACCCAACGCCTGAAGGAAGAACGCCTCATCTTCTGCCTTGGAACATTTCAACCCCAGGGCATCAATGTGGACTTCACCAGTTTCCTCATTTCCCCTTCCCCCACCTCATCCCAGTTCCAAACTTCCAGCTCAGCACTGTCCCCATGACTTGTCCTACCTGCCTATCTTCCTTTTCACCTATCCACCCTCTTCTCTGACCTATCACCTTCATTCCACCCCCATTCACCCATTGTACTCTTTGCTACCTTATCTATCACCTTCATCCCCTCCCCTACTCACCTATTGTACTCTATGCCACTTTCTCCCCACCCCCACCCTCCTCTCATTTATCTCTCCACTCTTCAGGCACTCTACCTGTATTCCTAATGAAGGGCTTTTGCCCGAAACGTCGATTTTCCTGCTCATTGGATGCTGCCTGAACTGCTGTGCTTTTCCAGCACCACTCTAATCCAGAATGTGATCTTGGCCTATACTCATTGCGATATCCTGTGTCTTTGACTACTTCTTAATATTACACGGAACGAATCAAATCTGTTGAATGCTGACATCCGTAAGGCTTGGGATCCTCAAAGGAGGCTGAGAGGAAACATCCACTCTGTACTTCTGACTGAAGATTGCTCAAAAGTCTTTAAACTTATCTTTTGTACTGATGTGCTTGGATTCCCCATTATTGAGGTTGGGGATATTTTGGATCATCCTCCTCCAGTGAGTTGTTTAATTGTATTCCAACATTCTCAAATGGGTATGGCAAGACTGCCACATTTCAACCTAATCCATTGATTGTGGAATCTCTTAGCTCTGGTGTATTAGTCACTGCCTATGCTGTTTGCCACATAAGTAGTCCTGTGTTGTAGCTTCACCATGTTGACAAATCATGGGTACCCAGTCTTGAGTTGCTAGATCCGTTCAAAATCAGTTCCATTTAATGGGAGTGATACACTAAACAATGGAGGATATCCTCAATGCTGTGATAAAATAAATCAATACATCATAAGTAGTGGCAGCCTTTTATCATCTTGAATTCTAAACATTAAGGCCAGGTCAATGTCAAAGCTTTCAATACGCACCACTAACGTTTCCAGATTCACCACTGTGATGTTTCCATTTTCTGCTGCTTTTGTGATCTGCTTCTCACATCAACATTGGTAGGAAGCAAATCATTATCACCTAATCATGGTCTGAATTGAAGCATTTTATCAATGAGATTGAAATTTTTAAATGACTTATACAGTTTGCGGACACGTAGCTGCTGTGAGCTCCGTTTAGGTCTGGGGCAAGAGCCCTTCATCAGGAATGAGGCTTGTGAGCCGAGGGGATGGAGAGGTAAATTGGAGGGGAGTGGGGCTGAGGTGGGGGGTGGTGGTGGAGGGGGGGGAGAATGGTAACTGAGAGTGCGATACATAGATGGAGGTGAGGATAGGTCAGAGAGGAGGGTGGGGCAGATAGGTGGGAAGGAAGATGGACAGATAGGACAGGTAATAAGGGCAGTGACAGGTTGGAAGTTTGGAACTGAGATAAGGTGGGTGGAGGGGATATGAGGAAATTGGTGAAACCCACATTGATGCCATGTGGTTGGAGGATCCCAAGGAGGAAGATGAGGCATTCTTCCTCCAGGCATCAGGTGGTTATGGTGTGGCAATGGAGGAAGTCCAGGACCTGCACGCCCTTGGCAGAATGGGAGGGGGAATTTAAGTGTTCGGTCACGGGGCGGTCGGGTTGATTGGTGCGGATGTCCCGGAGATGTTCTCTAAAGTGCTCTGTAAGTACACATCCTGTCTCCCCAGTATAAGAGGAGACCACATCAGGAGCAACGGATACAGTAAATGACATGTGTGGAAGTGCAGGTAACACTCTGATGGATGTGGAAGGTTCCTCTGGGGCCTTGGAGGAGGTGAGGGGGGAAGGTGTGGGCACAGGTTTTGCAATTCCTGAGGTTGCAGGGGAAGGTGCCAGGAGGGAGGGTGGGTTGGTGGTGGTGGGGGAGGGTGGCGTGGAGCTGACAAGAGAGTTGTGGACGGAATGGTCTTTACAGAAAGTGGATGGGGAGGGTAGGGAAATATATCGCTGATGATGGGGACCATTTGTAGGTGGCGGAAATGGCAGATGATGATGTGATGTATGTGGAGGGGTGGAAAGTGAGGACCGGGGGTTCTGTCCTTGTTGTAGTTGGAGGGGTGGAGTTCGAGGTCGGAGGTGCGGGAAATGGATGAGATGCGCCTGATGGCATCATCAACAATATGGGAGGGAAAATTATGGTCTTTGAAGAAGGAGGCTACCTGGTGTGTTCTGTGATGGAACTGATCCCACTTCCATCTACCTCTCTCACACTTTCAGCTACCTTACCCCCAGCCTCACCACCCCCCCCCCCCCCTTCCCCTATTTAGCTCTCCACCCCTCGACTCACATTCCTGATAAAGGGCTATTGCCCAAAATGTCGATTCTTCTGCTCCTCAGATGCTGTCTCACCTGCTGTGCTTTTCCAGCACCTCATTCTCGACTCCGATCTCCAGCATCTGTAGTTACTACTTTCTCCATTTAGGTCTGACTGAGCAAATTTAACTTCGACAGAAGATCTTCCAGTCTGCCTCTACAAACAAGATTCAAACTCATGTCTTGGAGCTGAGGAAAAAAATCTGCCTTGTCTGATAACTGTGGCGCTGAATCTTACAAGAATCTAACAGAAATAGAAGAAAGCCCACCAAGAAAATACTTTTCTAACAGAGTCTGTAATGAACAATGGGCAGCAGCTATTTGAATTATGCTGCACTGTTTTACGCTTTGGTAAAATGATCCAATATGTCATGATTTGATTGGATTTGATTTATTGTTGTCACATGTACATAACTACTCTGAAAAGTTTTGTTTTGCAAGCAGCACAGGCAAATCATAGCAAACAAGGACATAACGATGGTTAGACAGAGCGAGGCTAACAAAGTTATGACTACGCAGAAGGTATATAAAAGCAAGTGCAAAATTAGATTTGAAGTACTCCTTGTCTGAAATGTTGTCAGGGCTCCCCATTGTAAAGGTGCTTTAATAGAATAAATATATTGAATGTGCATCATTATTTCAGGAAGAGGTGCCATGTAATGTGACACATAGCAATTGGGGTGAGCCTTCAATGAGAAGAAGAGCCCAAAGTGATTTTTTTTTCATTCATCAACTATGAATTATGTGAGCAAAGTTTGTTTAAACAATCCAGTAACATAATACTCCTGGGATTCACAGTATCTTCTGAATAGTTGTCATTAATTTTGCTGCCTATATTTAATGGCTCAGTTGTACAACCAGTTATATTGTTTATATTTATCATATTGGGAGAGCAGTTTTCACCGGCTGCCAGTACCATAGAAATCATTTTCAAATAGAGCATTTATAGTGTGCTATAACTATTCATTTGTGGCAGTGGATGTCTTTGTTAAAAAGGAGCATAAAAAACATTACTGCCAATAAAATCACCCGAATGACGATATTTGCAAAATGCCATCTGCAAGATCCACTCAAGGTGTTCTGAAAGTGTTGCTTAACTTTTACATTAGCCTAAATGAAGCCAAAGTGAACAGTATCTTATATTTCACTTCGTGATTTCGAGACTGGCTCCAAAGCACTCGCCTATCTTTTTGTTTTAACTCCGCTCTGCTTTTTTTTGACGAGAGAGCAATTATAAATTCATAAGTCTGACTTGGCATAGCCAGCTGTGCATCATGTTGATCAAATGTTGGTGCCAAATATGTCATCACTTAACGACAGAAACTATTAGTTAACAAATTACAGGTCTATTTTCTTGCCTCCATTTCAGTTTGGAGGGTATTTGATTGATGATAATAATATGAATGAGAAAATATGGACAATTCCCAGGGCATTTTTCACTTTCATGCTTCATATTGCTCAGCATATTGGAAGAGCTTTACTCTTGTGGCGAACCCACAACAACGCGTATGTTCTGAAGTTGTACTTTTAGTACTTTTTTTTAGATACAGAACCTCAAATTTAAACAATTTAAGAAGACCATTGGTGGAAATTATTAAAGATACAACATTTCTTGCTCTCTAGGTTTGGATTTGATAAAAGCTGGATTAATGTCAAATGAACTCATCTGATATTAATGTCTTTTCACATTGTTAGTCCGTGCTCATATATCTGGCTTCCCTGTTGTGATATTGAGGTACACAATAAACTGCCCAAAGGTTTCAAAGAGCTTTTAATATTAGCATATATTTGAGAGTAAAGAATCAGAAGGTATTGCCTCTAATAAAGTACTTTCCACCACAGGGATTTTCAGTTTTCTGCAGTGTTCCAAAATAATAATGCAGTTAAGGTGAATGATAATAGAAAGCAGAATACAGATGTAATTAATCTTGACTAATGTGTACCTTACAAGCCTTATAATGAACCTTTATTACAGTATTTCCTTAGAATTTCCCATTAGGATGTCACAGCCAGATGTAGGTACATGCAATAGAATGTAGCTGTGATGGTGATCTGCTTTTGTAGAGATTGAAATGTCATTTGCTATGTATTTCAAGCATAGCAAAAGCCAATGTAATGGCAATATTTGGACACCTATCTTCAGAGAAGTACTTAGTTTAATTTAAGATTTCCAATGCTTCCATACCATCCATCCATCTCCAGGCTGCACCCTGAACTTTCTCAGTGATATCCTTCTCAAATTGATCTCTGTTGCAATCTTTTGTTGCCACTATATATATAGGGGCCAGAAAAAGGAAATACTTGGAAAACATTTGAAAGTGTCCATCAGCAGGTGTAGATTCTGATCTCAGAAGTATTAAATCAATGTAAAGCAATTGTTCACGGGATAGGCAATGACTGCACTGCAGCGCTGGGTCATTGGTTGATAAGTTGGAGAGTCTTTGGCTCAATCATGATTGAGGCCCTTTCTGGAGCACAATGTACAGATTTAAATTATAATGAAGAGAATTTGTTGCCAAGAGGATCGATTTTATCCTTGATCTGATCATCTGTTGTTTATCTGACAGTTCCTGAAAAAAGAACTTAATCCATGTAATGTTCCAGGTGCACCTCCTTGATAACACTACTTCAGGGCTACATCTTATACAAATTTCATATTGAGATATTGCTAGTTGATAACATGTTGACTTTGTTCAAGTAGACTGGAGAGGATCTTATGGCAACTCTACCCCTTGGCTGCTGGTTTAGAGAGTATTTCAATCTAATCACAGGGAAATAATGCTATATGCTTATTTCCTCAAATCTGATATTGCATGTCTTAAACAAAAACCTAATAAATGCATGGCAACACAGAATTTTACAGTGCAGATGAAGATCAGTTGGTGAGATTAGATAATTTCCACAATGAAGTATAATTGCAACTGGAAGACCAACTGGTCTTCTATGGTATATTCAGGCTGTGAGCAATTTGGTTCAGCATGTGACAATGGCCAGAGAAGGGCAAGAGTTATACATTTGTAGGTAGAGATTTGTGGCATGAACTGAAGATAATGGCTTCTGACTTCGCAAATATGTATGCTCCAAAATACAAAAACACCCCAAACAATAGATTGAAAATCAAGGCCACTGCCCTCTCTAATGTACTTTTTTTTGTTAGCTGATGGTATTAAAGGATGTGAAGTAAAAGTGACGAAATGGTATTGAGGCACAGATTGGCCATGATAGTACAATATAATAATGAAACAAATTCATAAGGTTTATTGGTCTGCTCCTCTTCCTTTGATATAAAGTATCCAATTGCTGAAGTAACTACTACACAGTTGATTGCACATGTGATGGGATAGGGGATAGAATATTTGGAAACATGTATTTAATTATCCTTTTATTATCAGAAACCATGTGTGCCCTTTGCTAGTTTATGCATTGTTGATAGCACAGGCAGCAACTCTTAACTACTCTTGTTTCTTGTTTCTACAGAGCAGCCTTTCAAAAATACATTAAATTCAAACACTGCCTCTGGCAAATCTACATTTTTTTTAACAAACAAGCTTGAACAAAAAGCTACATTTGGCTATGAAAGAATCTAAAAGCTGTTGTGGGAATCTGAAACAAAAGCATTAAAGCACTTGTCCTTCTGCAATCCACCTGATTTGTTTTTTAAATTGCAGTTAAACAGCAGTTTTAAACAGCAGTTAAAATATTTTATATGAGGTGATCAGAAACATTTTCTCTCAGTTCTTTCACTCGCAAACCTCTGCCTTGTGCCATCTGCCTCAATAACTGCCAGGGAACTCCTAGGCTTGCTGAAAATGGTGACATATCACAGACTTCCCGACTTTTCCTCCTGTTCCCGCCAACCTCCTTTCCCCACTACCCTATTATCTTTCTACACCCCTCAACCTTTCTATCACACACTCCTACCTTTCCTTCCTCCCCAACCTTTCCTTCCCTCCACAAAATTTCTTCTTCCTCCCACCTTTCTTCTCCCCTCACCAAAAGTGTACTGATCGATCAGCTATGTTCCTGACTCCTGAGATTGGCTCAGCTCAGTTGGTTGGATTGTGATGTAGAGTGACACAAACAACATGGATTCAATTCTCACATGAGCTGAGGTTATTATGAAGGGTCCAAAACTAGAGGGCATAGGTTTAAGGTGAGAGGGGAAAGCTTTAAAAAGGATCTAAGGGGCAACTTTTCACGCAGAGGCTGGTGTATATATGGACTGATCTGCAAGAGGAAGTGGTGGAGGCTGGTACAATTATAACATTTAAAAGGCATCTGGATGGCCATATGAATGTGAATGTGGGTCAAATGCTGACAAATAGGACTAGATTTGTTTAGCATATCTGGTTGACATAGACATGTTGGACCGATGAGTCTGTTTCTGTGCTGTGCATCTCTAAGACTCTATGACTCTCCTTTCACCTGAGGTGTGTTGATCCTCAGGTTCAAACACCACCAGTCCTCTCTGTCTCTACTGAGAGAGCAACCGTATAGCCTGTTAAAACAAAGGCACTCTGTTGAAAATCATGCCTTGAGGAATCATAGGTGCAAACCCCCTTTCACTTGTATGTTGGTCCCTTAGTATGGTCAAGTAATGTTGGAGCAGGGGTGCTGGTGAGGATCTCCCTAAATTATAAACATGTTAGCAATCAAATCTTTTGAATGTTACTTGTGAATGAAAGAGCACTTGGTTCTATTGTAGTTATGTTGTATTTTCTATAAGGATGATAATACTGAATCAGTTGCTATTCTCCTGGAGGGCTGCATGGATTGAGAAACAGAACTGCCCTCTTAGTGCTTTTTTTAGGCAATCGGACTGCATGCTGGGAGATGTTCTGAAATACTTTTTGCATTTCACTTTTCTCTAGTTCAGAAGATAGCCTAGTTAGGTTTGTTTCTCGCCTGCAGTCATGTGAATGATGAATGCATCAGACTTCAGAAGCCAGCCGCTCAGAGAGCAGACACTGAACCTATTCAACCTCATGGTCTGGGGAACCATATACCTTGCGATGCACATTATACATTCTGTTTAAACACTGAATGGTAGCAGACAGGGTTGACAATAGGTGATTTCCTGACTCTCAGCTCTCTGCAAGTAAGCAACTATTTGAGTGTTGTGGTGCATGTCTGGAAAGGAAGAATAAAATAATCACCTTCAGGAAATAGCTTCATCTGCTTAACTTATGTTTGCTGAGCATGGCTGTGAATGTTTGCTTTTCAGGTGACCTTCTTATCAATTTGTAGTCAATTGCATGACCTGTGTGTCTCACAAACTCTATTCTCTACAGCCCCATGCAAATAAGTCATTCCGAAAACCATTTCTGAGAGTGAATAATGTTTCAGTGTCTATTTGTAGAGTTGTTTTTAATTTTAAAGATAAAATCAACTTACTTTTTTTTCAACAGGACCCAAAATATCTGCATTATGTGCCAGATTTTTAAAACTACTTCACATTTATTGCTGCTTGGAATAGGAAAGCACTAGAACTAGGAATAACACCTTTTGTTAAGAAGTAAAGCAAGCAAAAAATAATTTGCTCTGTAATAGACCATTTAAGATTAAAAAATGTAGTCATGAGACAAATCAAGAAATTATGTTATATAATGGTCATTTATGGGTTGTAGATGGATTGAATTAGAGACAATTCAAAGGGGTCTAAAAATAGGTCAAGGGATGGCAGACTTAAAACAGAGATGAAAAGAAAGGACTTCTCGCAAAGGGTTGTGAATCTGTGGAATTCACGTCCCGAGACTCCGCTGAATACTGGGACATTGAGTAAATTTAAGGAGGAGATCGACAGATTTTTAATGGGTAATGAGTTGAAGGGTTATGGGGAACGATTAGAAAAATGCAGCTGAGGCTCAGATGAGACCAGCCATGATCATGTTAAATGGTGGAGCGGGCTCAAGGGGATGAATTTCCTACTCCTGTTCCTAGGTTTTAAGTTATTAAGTTCTAAAGAACTCCTCAGTCTGATGTTTTGAGCATAAATTAGGAATTATAGTGAGACTCTGCCAAGAACCTTTGTTTCAACAAAGCATATGTGTGATGGGGAAAAAGAGCATGTAGCAGATAATAGTTTCAGTTTTGGATGAATTAGAGAGGGAAGCTCAGAGGTCATTGACTATGGTCAGGAAGTCACTGTACTTTGGATCAATACCAAATTTTACCTTGACTCTTGCCCAATCTGGGGTCAGTTTTTGATCCTTACATGGACTTGGCTTTTCAGGAAGTCAGCAGTTGTTGAAGGTGACATTTCTGAAAATGAGTCAATTTTTATTGATTGCACTGGTGTAATGTGGATGATAGTAAATTGCATTTGCACAGGAAGAGGTTTGAGTTATTTAGTTCTTTAAGGCTACTTTTCCATTTCAATGTCAGCTGATCTGTACCTCATTCCTATAGCCTTACCTCTATATCCTTTGCTGCCCTTCCTTAACAAAAAAAACTGCAATAGATAAACAAGTATTACTGGAATTTCAGCTTAAAAATAATTGTCAATGATATTTCCATGTGAAACAGATAATATCCAAAACAAGGGAAGTTTTTCGATATCTGAAGATAAAGTTTTCATACTGTTGATGCAATATCAGATCTGTAGCTTGGTAAGCCATTTTTTTCAAACCATGAGGTGTCACTTCAAAACCAGGAAACAGTGACCATGTTCTAGAAGCTCAGGAATAAAATGGTGGGAATTAACAAAAACAAGTGCCCAGTGCTCTCCCTTAATGACAAATCTTGAGACAATCATCAACACAAACTTCAAATCCCACTTGTTTCCAAGATAGTGTGCCAACAATCTTTCTTTCCATAGACAACTCCACAATGGAACAGCAGTGCATACCATCTTCAAGATGCAGTGCAGAAATTCACCAAGGCTCCTCAGTCAGCACATTCCAGCTGTGGGAGAAAACCCACACAGAGAATATTTAAACTCCACACAGACAGTCACCCAAGGGTGGAATAGAGCCTGAGTCCCCAGAGCTCTGAGAGTGCTCACCACTGAAGCCACTGTGCCAAGTCAAGTTGAGTTTCTGGTCAGTGGTAACCCCAAGGAAACTGATAGTGGAGAATTCAGTGATGGTAATATCAATGAAGGTCAAAGGGGCAGTAGTTATATTGTCTCTTATTAGAGAGGACCATTGCCTGACATTTTTGAGGCATGAATGTTCCTTGCCACTTGTCAGCACAAGCCTGGATATTGTCCAGATCTTGTGGTGTTTGAAAATGGACTGTTTCAGACTCTGAGGATTCGCTAATGGAGCTGACCATTGTGTAATTGTCTGTGAACATCACGTTTGACCTGATGATGGAGGAAAGTCATTGTTAAACCAATAGAAGATAGTTGAGCCTAGGACATTACCTGGAGGAACTCATGCAGAAATGTCCTGCAGCTGAGATGACTGACCTCCAAAATCCACAGCCATCTTCTGATATGCAAGGTATGACTTCAACCAGTGGAGAGTTTGCCTCTTGACACCCATTGATTACAGTGTTGCTTTGGCTTCCTGATGCCACATTTGATTGGATGCAGTCTTAATGTCAAGGATTGTCACTCCCACCTCATCTCTGGAATTCAGCTCTTTTGTCCATGTTTGAACCAAGGCTATAATGTGGTCAGAAGCTGAATGGCCCTGGCACAATCCACACTGGGTGTCAGTGACGAGGTTATTGCTGAACAGATGCTGCTTGATAGCACTGTTGATGACACTTTCCATTGTTGAGTATATGCCAGTGTTGTAGATGCAATGGAACTGCTTAGCTTAAGTTTTGTAGCGCAAGTCTTTAGTAATACTTCTGGAATGTTGTCAGGGACCACAGGCTTTGCAGTATCCAGTGCCTCCAACCGTTTCTTAATTTGATATTGATATGGAGGCAGAGGGTGGTAATGGAGGGTTGTTTTTTGGACTGGAGACTTGTGACCAATGGTCTTTAACATGGAATTTAGGAAACATTGTTAGTAAATTTGCAGATGACACTAAAATTGGTAGTATAATAGACAGTGAAGAAGGTTATCTGAGATTACAAAGGGATCTTGATCAATTGGCTGAGGAGTGGCAGATGGACTTTAATTTATGCAAGGTGTTGCATTTTAGTCAAATGAACAAGGGCAGGAATTTCCATAATCTGACATGGGATTCAAGCCCTTGTCCACAGGACGTAAACTGAGTTTCTGGATTAATAAGTCTAGTGATAATAACACTGCGCCATTACCTTCTGGCTTTTACAACTAATACCGCATAAGTGTTGGCTGAATATGGATGTGTTGTTAAAACAAGTAAAGCAGAATTCAAGTAAATAGAATTGCAAATATATTGTTTTTTTGTCCTAATTATCAAAAGCCAGGAGGTGTTTAAGAGAAACCAATGGGTCTCATAGCTCTCACACAATCAATTACCGTAAGTAGCATTTTTATTCTAAAATTAGTTCAGATAATTTTAGGAATCTTGCTCTGGTCTGCAAAACTGTAAGATACATATTAGATGCCTGAATTTCTGCGTAAAAGACATAAAAGTGGTTAACAATAAAAGCTAATCTTCAGAGCCTGAGAATAATCGAACAGACTCTATTAAATATACTGGGCACAGTGGGGATGCAACAAGTATGCAGGCGGTTTCATTAGCATATTGTGTAAAACAAAGCAATATTTGTCTGTTGCTGCTAATTATGGAGACTAGATACAGAGGTTTGGAATAGGGTTGGTAAAATTGCCCTGGACCCTCACTTTAACAGAGAATCATAAAACACAATTCATGTTACAGGTGACTGTCCAGTGATTTCCCACTCTGCATGTATATGCATCCAAATACTAGAACTTAACAAAAGAAATATCCCATTGCGAGAGGAAAGTATTACTTTGCTGTATAGAATTTGCAGATTTTTTTAACTTCTAACCCTCCACACTGATTGGTTTGATGACTCTTAGCTGACCTGTTTTAAAATCTCACTGATTTTCTTTGCGTTTCCAACATTTCTCTGTTTTCTTTCTCAACTAATTTTACAAAATTCAAAACATGCTGTGTAACACTCATTAGAAATGTCATGAGCCTCTATTGTTACTACTGATGGCGCTGTCCTGTATATGTTCGTCATTTTATGTATCATACTCTGTGTGATAGTTTCACTGAAACGAACATTAGTGATTGCCTAACACTCCTAAAATTCTGCATCCTGCTTCCTGAACTCTCTGACTACTAGAATGCCTTAGTATATTTTAGCTATCATCCTATTTTCAGCAATTGAAAGTTCTCATGATGAAAATCAAGATTTAAGCAAAACTAAATTGTAAAGGCACATTTTGCATAATGATGAGTGACCCCTTGTATCCTTGAGCATCTTCCCTCACATTTTAACTCAACAGCCTCGGTCGATTTCAAAAGTTGGACTTTGACCAATTTGTCTTAAAACACATCAGCAGGAATGTGTTCAAACATGCCTGTATACACTGAACATGTGCAGCTTGTAGGACTGTCCAGCAATGTGCCTGGTGAGGTACAATGCTTTTCTTTTGCATCAATTGGAATTGAAGGAGATAGGTGAACATTGTCATTGGACTAGAACTCCAGAAACTCAGGTAAATGCTCTGGTGATATAGGTTCAGTACAGATGGTGACGTTTAATTTGAATGAGTACTTTTAAACTTGAAATCTAGTCCCAGTAATAGTGACTATGAAACCATTATTGTGCACTGTCATGTCCTTTAGGAAACAGAGTCTGCTATTCTTACCTGGTCTGGCTGACATATGACTCCAGACCCACAGTAATGTAATTAATTCTTAACAGCCCTCTGAAATGGTCTAGCAAGTCACTCAGTAAAGAAAACAATTAAGATGAGTAACCGTCCCATGAAAATACAACTAAGATGTGCCAGTGAGAATTTGGGAGTGTCTTTGCTTTTTGTGAAGGGCAGATCGTGCCTCACAAACCTTATTGAATTCTTTGAGAAGGTGACTAAGGAGGTGGATGAGGGTAAAGCGGTAGATGTAGTGTATATGGATTTTAGTAAGGCGTTTGATAAGGTTCCCCATGGTAGGCTACTGCAAAAAATACGGAGGTGTGGTATTGAGGGTGAGTTGGAGGTTTGGATTAGGAATTGGCTGGCTGGAAGAAGAGAGGGTAGTAGTTGATGGGAAAGGTTCATCTTGAAGTGCAGTTACTAGCGGTGTTCCACAAGGATCTGTCTTGGGACCATTGCTGTTTGTCATTTTTATAAATGACCTGGAGGAGGGGCTAGAAGGTTGGGTGAGCAAGTTTGCGGATGATACGAAAGTCAGTGGAGTTGTTGACAGTGAGGAAGGATGTGTCAGGTTACAGCGGGATATAGATAAGCTGCAGAGCTGGGCAGAAAGGTGGCAAATGGAGTTCAACGTGGGTAAGTGTGAGGCGATTCACTTCGGTATGAGTAACAAAAAGATGGGGTACTGGGCTAATGGTCGGATACTTGGTAGTGTGGATGAGCAGCAGGATCTTGGTGTCCATGTACACAGATCTCTGAAAGTTGCCACCCAGGTAAATAGTGCGGTGAAGAAGGCATATGGCGTACTGGCTTTTATTGGTAGAGGAATTGAGTTCCGGAGTCCTGAGGTCATGTTGCTGTTGTATAAGACTCTGGTGCAGCCGCATCTGGAGTATTGTGTGCAGTTTTGGTCGCCATCCTATAGGAAGGATGTGGAGGCACTGGAACGGGTGCAGGGAGGTTTACCAGGATGTTGCCTGGTATGGTAGGAAGATCTTATGAGGAAAGGCTGAGGCACTTGGGGCTGTTTTCACTGGAGAAAAGAAGGTTTAGGGGTGACTTGATAGAGGTGTACAAGATGATTAGGGGTTTAGATAGGGTTGACCATGAGAACCTTTTTCCACGTATGGAGTCAGCTATTACGAGGGGGCATAGCTTTAAATTAAGGGGTGGTAGGTATAGGACAGATATTAGGGGGAGATTCTTTACTCAGCGAGTCGTGAGTTCATGGAATGCCCTGCCAGTAGCAGTGGTGGACTCTCCTTCTTTATGGGCATTTAAACGGGCATTGGATAGGCATATGGAGGATAGTGGGCTAGTGTAGGTTAGGTGGGCTTGGATCGGCGCAACATCGGTGGCCAAAGGGCCTGTACTGCACTGTATTGTTCTATGTTCTATGTTCTATGTTTTGCTAAAAAGACCTTGCTCGGGGCAAGGGAATGGATTTTGAATACTCAAATCTTCAATGTGAGCAAGTGATTTATTCACATCGTCCAATGGGAATAGGGAACAGATTTTTTAACAAAATTCATTCTTTTCATGACATATATTTATTTCAAAAGACCCAAGAATCATTTTTGAGCATTTAATGATTTTGATGTAAAAAGTTGAAAATGTAATTAAAGACAAACTCCCATTGTTTAATGAGATTTACTTTATCTTTGGGCAATTCATGTTTATTAAAGACTGGAAAGCTGTGAAGTCTTGAACAGTGTTCATCTGATGTATGTTGATGTTGCACTCAAGGGGACATCACAATTTCAGTCCATGATATCTCCTCATGGATTTAGCAAGCAGAAAACGTATGCTTGAATGCATGAAGGCAATTAAGTAAATTGAGTTGGGACCTGTCTAACAATGAAGAGTAGTGAGGGAAGTACCTAATGTAGAACTCATATGGAGTGTTATGGTCCAAAAGGGGTCAAGAATAATTCACGATTACCTTGTAAAGCACTTGAGAGACAGAATTTAAAGCAAATTATGGAGTATTATCCAATTTCTCTTCCATGAATTAGTATTCCTGGGAACATTATAAACTGAGGAGGATAGTGTAGAATTTCAAATGGCATTGACAAATTCGTGAAGTGGTCAGATAGATAGCAAGGAGAGTTCAATGCAGATATATATGAGGTACTACATTTCATGAAAGAAAGAGCATGGGCAGAGAGCAGACTCACCTGGGAGTATAAGTGCCACATTAATGACAGGATAGGCGGAGAGTGTGGTTAATAAATCAGACAGTATTCTTGGTTTTCTAAATAGAGGCATCGAGTCGGGAACTAATGCTGAACTTGTATATGGCACTGTCTAGACCTCAGCTGGAGTATTGTGTACAGTTCTGAGTGACACACATTATGAAGGATGTAACCGCATTGGAGATATCATAGAAGAGGTATATGGAAATTGTCCCAGGGATAGAGAACCTCAGTAAGGCAGATAGAGTGGTAAAGTTGGGAGTAGTTTTGTTGGACAGGACAAGTTAAGAAAAGGTTTGATAGAAGTTTTCAAAATCATGAGAGGTCTGGACACAGAAAGAAACCGGAGAAACAGTTCAAGAACAGGAGGGCATAGGTTTAAAATAATTAAGTAAAATATGAGAAAATGGTTTTGCACAACAGCAAGTAATTTGGATCTGAGATGCTCTGTCAGGAAGTATAATGAAGGCAGGTTCAGTTGAAGCATTCAAATGAGTGTTGATGATCATTTAAAGAGAAATAATGTGATTAGTTGCAGGCAAGTTGGCAAAATGACACCAAGTTATGATGGTCTTTCAGAGAGCTTGTGCAGACAAAAGATGGGCTGAATGGTGTCCTTTTGCAGTGTAACATTTTTGTGGTATTATGTTTGGAAGAAATTCAGTAATTGTGCCAGTTTTTGTTTTTGTGGAATTAAGATTAGTTTGGCAACAAGCAGTATGTGGTTCTAACTTTCCATCAGGTCTTGTACGAATGCTTACAAATTTCTGTCTGTAGCTGCAGACTTCTCTTGTGTTCCTGGCCCATGCTGGTGGATAGAAGGTTGTGTCTGCATGGGGCTCAATCCTGACAGCTACTGGAGGGAACTGTGAAGTTTGTCACTTTTGGTCCAATATGAGAAATGAAGGATGCAATTGAAAAGGCTTTCATTGACCCAGGCATGGCTGTCAAGCCTCTTACTGTAAAGGGTGTTTCTGGTGTATATATATCACAAGTGGATTGTGGAAGCCTTCCTGAGAAAAGACATCATTCTAGTGTAAACTAATGAATGTTCATTAACTATTTACATTATGCATAGACATCCATATCAACAGCACCTAATCAGAGCCTTCTTAGAATTAGAGTTAGTTTTATTGTCATATGCACTTAAGTAAGTACAGTGAAAAGTTTATAAGTCACCACTGGCAGTGCCATCTTAGGTACAAAGGCATCTTGGTACAGTTTCTTCTGTTATAAAATTAGTTACAGCCTAACAATGTCACCAACACATGGTGCCATCTGATGTACAGAGTACCTAGGTACAATCCTTAGTTTCAGAATAGAGAAATGAAGAAAAAAGGTTACATTGCAGCTATACACAGTACAACCATACGTCAGAAAAACAAGAAGCAAAGTTATAAAGACAAACATCACAGTCTATCTCCAAGGTCTTGACTTAGATCCTTGTACCATATAATCTGACATCACTGAAACTGATGTCTTGTTCTTTGTGCATTAACTTGAAATGCTACATCTGGCAGCTATACTCTCATCAAAGCAAACCATGTTGTGCAAAGGGGCAAGGGGAACAGGGATATTGCATTTTTCTCCGTTTTCAGAATTTGATGGAGAACTCATAAACCCATGCAAATTCCTCATCGCTGTTTACCATTTAAATACAGGTTGAATAAAAATGTAATTCCTTTCCCCTTTATCATTTTTTAAAGGCATTGGAAAAAAAGGGCTGTGGTCGAACACAGCCATGGGAGTAGGCCATTCAGCCAATTGAACCTGCACTGCCATTAGTAAGATCATGGTCGACCAAATATTTGAATAGATTTTACTCAACCGTGTAAGCCGCTGGTGATAAGAAAGCTATCACTATCTTAAATGTACTCAGAGATGGAGCTTCCACAGCCCACTGTGGTTGAGAATCCCAACAGTAATTAACGTTCTGCATCACAACAAAAAAGTTCTCCTCATCTCAGATCTAAGTGGCATCTCCTGATTCAACAGGACATTCTTAGCAAATTATACAGAAATAGCATTAACATTTCAGGTCTGTGATCTTTCAATATTTCCAAAGGTTGAGCCATAGACTTCCATCAATTGTTTCACAGTTAAAGGCAATATACTGCAGTGATTTGAATGTCCTTCCACAGGATGGATGAACAGGAAACCCTCCTGCTCTTAACACCAATCAGTAGATGTACCAGAAGGATCTACAGGCTGACAATCAACCTGTCCAAACACACCATCCATTGCTAAGATGTCCTGGTATGGATCTCGCATCTAAGGCTTCTGGCCCAGAGGCAAGTACACACACCCACTGCCACGTAAGACTTTGTGACCTACAATGGAGCTGTGGAAAACCAGAGATATAATAAATTTACATTGATCTTCAATTCACCCTTCAGTCATCCTCAATACCTCTTTCCCATCCCATTGCATATTTCTATACGATCGCAGGAGATGTAACTCTTGCACTTTTATCTCTTCCCTCTTCACCATCCAAGGTCCTAAGCATTTGCTCTAGTCAAAGCAATGGTGTACACATACTTCTTTCAAACTAGTCTATTGTGTTCACTGCTCACGATGTAATACTCTCTAATTTGGAGAGATAAAATGCAGGCTCGGTGACTGTTTGAAGTATGTTTCTGTTCTGTCCATTAATGTAATATTGTACCTCCAGAGGGCAATTGTTTTAATTCTCCACCTTTCTCTCATGTTGACATTTCTGTTGTTGGTGTTCAGATAGGGCTCAATATAAGCTTCAGGAACAACAACTAATCTTTCAATTTTCCCTGAACAGTCTTGTGGAATTAACACCAAATAGAACCATTTCAGGCTACAAATGTTTCTCTCCATTTTGCTTCCTTTTCTTTCATTGTTGAAAGTTTGCCTTTCTTTCATTCAGCTTTAGCATCTGCTCAAGCCACATCTTTTGTTCCTTTTGTACCACCTTTGGCCCCGGAGAACTGACTTTTCTGTTGCTCCATCTCTGCTGAATTCAATCTGATCACCTTCCTTTCATCCTCATCCCACTCACCCCTTAGTCAAAAGTAATTACATTTCAAACTTTTTCCCCATTGCTGACAAAAAAGCCACAGACCTGAAAGGTTAGCTCTGTCTCTCTCCACAGGTGCTGCCTTCACCAACTGACTTCCTATTCTCAGCACTTTCTGTTTCAGTATTGGATTTTAAGTATCTGCAACATTCTGCCTTTCACCTTTGAGTGATAGCAAGCTCTTAGCAGCAAAGTGTTGGCTACAGCCAGAGCCCAACAGTCATATATGCACTTACCAAAAGAAGCCACTGAATACAGGAAACTCAGGCTAACTTAATGTAGGCCAATGAATATAGCATTATCAATCAGTTTTGCTGAGATAACCTAATTAGGCCAAACTACTGGTCCAATTAAATATCTATCTATATATATATAGGCAAGCGTGATCACTGACATTTCCATTTTTAATCAGTTATTTACACGTAAACAATCTGTACAAACATTGAATCCATCATGAAAGCAATAATTAGCAGAATTGAATCATTCCAAGCAATTTAGTGTCTTTGTTCAAAACCCCAATTCCATCAAGAAGTTTCTTCTTCATATTGTGAAGATAATGACTTCTTGCTGGGGTTGACACCTGTTTGTACTTCAAGTCTTCCTGTCTCTTAGCCAGCTGATTCGAAATCATCCGTGAACAATGAATGGCAATAGACCATCTCACTGCAGAGAGTTCCAAAGCTGTCAGAAAATATGTTTTTATCAAATACATTGCATTGCTTCCTTTCACCCTTATGGCCTCTATATACAAGCATATACACATGTCTATAAGCACATACAGGCATATACCAGAAACTTCTGAATTTGTGCCCCACATAGTGAGCTGATTTTCACCATGCTGGGGAGATCAATTTCTGTATCCATACAGCCTTTCCAGCTGAAGTAAACTGACTTAACACAGATTGCAAATTGAATCAGGATCCTATGGTTCTTCACAACATGACTACTCATTCAATAATCTTACAGAGCCATCGAGTTCCCTTTTTACAGGGACTGAACTGAACTGATTGCTTTTGAACTGCCATTTTGCGATTGAAAATAAAAGTGAAACTGATGTGGGTGCAATTAATAATGCATTCTGGAGCAGTGAATTGTGTTATTAATCATATTTTTGGCTGAAGTTGTCAGAGCTGTGAAGTCTATGTTTCAACATACATTAATTTGTAGTCTACGATGATAACGCAACTAAGAATTATAACTGATATTAGAATCAGTAAAAGTTGGTTGCATATCAGTCAGCAAAGGATGACTCATTGGTAATATGCTGGAGGTTTACATTGACCAGAAATGGAACCAGAGCAGCCATTTAAATACAAAGACTACAAGAGGAGGTCAGGTGCTCCAAATTCATCACCTGACTCCCCAGTAGCTGTCCACCACCAACAAATCACTCGTCAGGATTATGGTGAACTGTCCATTTGTCTGGATGAGTGCAACTCCACTAACACTCAGGATACTTAATACCATCCAAGATAAAGCAGCCCACTTGATTGTCAGTCCAACAATCACCTTCCAATTTCACACCATCACCACTGCCACAGAATCACATGTGTATTAGCTACAAAATGCACTCCTGCAATTGTCCTTCAACAGGCATCTTCCAAACCTGGGACCTAGAAGGACAAGGGCAGTAAATGCATGGAAACACCACCACCTGTATATTCTCCACCATCTTTACTTAGGATGATATCATCATTCTTTCCCTGTCACTAGATCTCACTTCCTGTAAGAACACTGTGCTTATCCCACTCCTAACCCAACCCTACACCTCGCCCCCACCCTCACCACCCCACTCCCTTCTCCCATGAGCTGAAGTGGTTCAAGAAGACAGTTCGTCACTGCCGCCTCAGGAACAGTTTGTGGTGGGCAATACGTCTGGTCCTAACCTACAATGTTTCCTTCTTGTAAACTAATACTCAAAATGACTGTAATGTTCAAGCTCCAAGATTAAGTACTGCTACTTTGGGAACATCCAAATAGAACACACTCACTTAGGGAAGAATAATTAAGCCGCAACTACTTCTAATGCTTTGTATTTCTATTCTCTTGCAACAATTCCACAAGTATTGACAGAAAGAAAGGAATGATATTTGCTTTGAATATCTAGCTGGAAAAGCAGCAACATAAAAGCAAGCAGTCTGTAATGAAGACCAAGTGACAGGCCTAGTAACGTCTAGAGGTGACAGGGGAAGCTTATAAGTAGTTTATAGCAACAGTAATTTGTGTTGGTTCTGAAAGTGAAAGGAAATATCTAAATTGTCATGTGTATGAAGGAATGGGCTTTTAAGGAGCAAATGGAATGGAAACATGTTTAAGATTTAATTCAATTTCATTCCACTTTAGCTGGTACATTAACATTTTATTAACTGTATTCTGCTGTTGGCAGTGGTAAAATTGGTCCCGTTGTGCTTTCACCAGATATAATTTGCCAAACGTTTTAACACAAATGTGGACCGATGTATTATTGAACCATAGCCTCATCATTGCCTTCAGGAGAAATGTCCAGGAAATTGAGGATGGGAATGCATGTCCTACTAATTTAAATCAACGGACATTCATGCAGCCATGATATTGATAATGCTTTTGTGTATTTTTTTTTAAAAGAAGCTGAAGGAATGCACTCTTTCAGTAGTAATTTTGTATTTTTTATTGGAAATAATACTGATTTAGTGATTTTCAATGAGAATGTTAAAATGGAGATTTATTGCTAAAGTATTTCAGATTTGAATCCATCAAAAAAAACACATTGCAATTTGTCCAGGAGTCATTGCTGTCTGGTTCTGAGCAGCTCTTGTTATTCTGCCTGATGTTTAGTTACACTGCACTGATACTCCATAGTTAGCATTGGGATGATGTGATTTCAGCTTGGCACCAGAATTGAACAAGTTGTGCAAACATGAAATCAACGGAGGAGCAAATGACTGCAGATCTATACTGAAAACAACAAATGCCGGAGAGCACAGTGGGTCAGGCAGCATCCATGGAGAGAAAGCAAGCTAACGTTTCAAATCTAGATGATTCTGAAGAGTCGCCTATACTCCAAACATTAGCTTACTCACTCTCTCTCTCTCTCTGTCCTTGTCTTCTGACTGACTCACTGTGATCTCCAGCATTTGTCGTTTCCAGTATGGAATCAATAGAGTCTGATTAAATTCTGAAGCAAAAGACAGAGGCAATGGTCTTAATAGCATTTTATTTTAATACATAGTGACATGTAAAATCAGTGCAGAGTAGAACATAGTTTACAAAATGTTTAGCAAGTGTGTTGGAGGCCAACTAATCTCTATTTAAGCTGCTTAATGAGAAATAGCCAGTAGTACAGATATTGGAAGGCTTGCCAAATTGTGGAGCTGCACCCCAACTTATGTTAACATAATCAAGGAACAAACAACTTTTAAGGGAATATCAAAAGTGTGGCTAAGTTTCTAAGCTTGACAGCTGAAACAACTAACTGTATTGCACAAATCTTTCCTGTACAGAGAACAGCAACAGCTACTTTTGGTTCTGACTGGTGAAAATGCAATTACATTTCTGCTTGGGTCATAACATGCAACAAAGATGAATGGTTTGGCAAGCCGCCTTGAAATTGATTTCATTCTCTTTGTGTAACGACTTGAGCAGGTAATGAAGCAATTATTATGCAGAAACTTCATTGAAAAATGCTCTTCAGAAAAGGAAAAAAACACTGGAGTTTCTACATAACAATAGCACTCTTGATGATAACAAAACTCTTCCTACTGTAAATCTGTGCTTCATATCTCACTTTTCATTCCATTACACAAAATAGAGATTTAGTGTATCATTTTTCAAAGTGTTTAATGCATTAGAATTCACTCCTTCTATTTATCATAAAGTACCAGAAGGAAAACAAAGTTACTTCTATAATTATATTTTACTTTAAGATTCAACCTGCAATGATTGCACACAGCCAGCATTAGCTAGTTTTTATCAAGTTTTATACTTTATGGTTCAAGGAAAGCACTTGCATGCAATACATGCTTATCTTTTGCTACCAATCTATAGAACTGTGTGACTTGGGTAGAGGAGTATCTGATTTCATAGCTTTACAGTTTTTTAAAGTCAAAGAAGAATGTGTCTGAATTGAAATTAGGTTCCTGTGAATACCATCTTTTAAGTGTATTATGTGGAAGTATGTGGAAAACAATGGCTGCAGGTCATGCTCCCTGGACCAGCATGCCCAATGCTGAGAAAGTTAGAGTCATAAAATCATAGAGATGTATAGCACAAACACAGACCCTTTTGGTCCAACTCATCCATGCTGACCCCCAGTTATCCTAATTAAATCCAGTCCCATTGTCAGCACTTAGCCCATATCCCTCTAAATCCTTCTTTTTAATATACCCATCCAGGTGCCTTTTAAATGTTGTATTTGTATCTATCTCCACCACTTCCTCTGGCAGTTCATTCCATATACTCACCACCATCTGTGTGAAAACGTTGCCCCATAGGTCCTTTTATATCTTTCCCCTCGTAGCTTAAACCCTCTTTTGGATTGCTCACCCTGGGGAAAAGACCTTGTCTGTTTACTTTATCCATGCCCCTCATGATTTGATAAACCTCTATAACGTCACCCCTCAGCCTCCGATGCTCCAGGGAAAACAGCTCTAGCCTATTCAGCCTCTCCCTATAGCTCAAGCCCTCCAACCCTGGCAACATCCTTGCAAATCTTTTCCGAACCCTTTCAAGTTTCACAACAATCTTCTTGTAGCAGGGAGACTACAATTGCACATAGTGGCCTAACCAATATCCTGTATAGCCACAACATAATCTCCCAACTCCTATATTCAATGTACTGACCAATAAAGGCAAGCATACCAAACACCTTCTTCACTATCCTATCTACCTGTGACTCTACTTTCAAGGAACAATGAATATTCACTCCAAGGTCTCTGTGTTCATCAGCACTCCCTCAGACCTCACCACTAAATGTATAAGTCCTGCCCTGATTTGCTTCTCCAAAATGCAGCATCTCAGATTTATCTGTATTAAATTCCACCTGCCAGCCCTCGGCCCATTGGCCCATCTGATCAAGATCCCATTGCACTCTGAAGCAACCTTCTTTGCTGTCCACTACACCTCCAATTTTGATATCATCTGCAAACTTACTAACTATACCTCCTATGTTCACATCCAAATCATTCATACAAGCAAACAAAAAAACACCGATCCTTGTGGCACACCAGTGGTCACATGCTTCCAGGTCTGAAAAGCAACCCTCCATCACCACCCTCTGTTTTTTACCTTTGAGCAAGTTCACTATCCAAATGGCTAGTTCTCCCTGTATTCTGTGAGATTTAACCTTGCTAACCAATCTACCATGAGGAATCTTGTTGAACACTTTACTGAGGTCCGTGCAGATCATGTCCACCGCTCTGCCCTCATCCTCTTTTTTACTTCTTCAAATAACTCAGTCAATTTGAAGCAGTTCATTGGTTACTTTTCCTGGCCATCATCCAATGTGTCTTCAGGATACTTCTCCCTGCATGCTCCATGTAGCCTGCTGCCTTCCACTCTTCATGAACACGAATTGGCAATGAAAAACCAGCAACTTCATTGCATTATCATCATGTCTGTCCCTCACTTAGGAGCTCAGCGATAATGATGACTTCCATGCTGTTACCAGTCACTGTATGTAGGGCACACATCCTATGAATATAAACAGAATGTATCTTATAGTTTAGAGAAAAAGGTATTGGAGAAACTCAGCAGGTCTGGCAGTATTTACAGAGACATAACATATTTCTCACTCCACAGAGCTGCCAGATTTCTTGAGTTTCTCAATTGCATTCTATTTTTTATTTCATATGCAAGCTTCATCAGTACCTTGCTATTGTTTCCATCCTGTGCTTCTCAGCTTCATATTTTTTCGCACTCATTGACTTTATGCTTATTTTGAGATTGTAAGCCTCTGTCATTGAACTGAACAATCAAGGTGGTGGATATATAGCTGCCTGGCATCATGCTTCATTGATGTCAAACTTACAGAAAATGACAGGTGCTTATGTGTCTAACACAAATGTGTATTTCGAGCAAGTGGCCATATCTCAAAGTCAAAGGGAACCATTCCTTAGTGTGATCAAGGAGGTTACAACTGGTCAGCAGGTGCTGCCACAATCAGTCAAGAACATGTGATTCCAGTCTGGGCTGCTGATCAAGGTCAGGAGTCTGACTAGAGTCTAGTTATGGCTTTCGGTGCAAGGATTGAGCTATGGTCAGACCTGCAAGTCAACTGCAACTAATCCAGGGATCGCAGGGATATCAGCTGGGGCTCTGTGAAGATGTCAGTCTGGGAGCTAGACCAGTCATCCAGTGAAAATAGATTGAGCATGATGGAAGAGCTATGTAGTGGTTAAGGGACGGGAGATGTTCTGAGGTATCCCCTTTGAATGAGTACGAAATGCCGAGGGCAGAAAAGGTTTCTAGTTAGGAGGATGAAGTGGATGAGAGTCATAGAGGGGACATGATGCATGCAATGGTGAGAGCTGTAGCCCATGAGCCTCAGTAAGATGTGTGAGTGTAGTGATAATTAAAGAGAATGATCGCTCTGTAAGTGTGAGGCAGCAGACAGAACATAATGACACTTAGCCTTGTGGAATGCAGTCGTTTATGGAAGTTCTTCCTGCAACTGGTGGGAGTTCCTTTAAACCGGCTTCTGTTTGGTTCAGCCAGGTGGTATCCTTTGACAGGCAGCAGGATAAGGGACTGTTCTCTGCCCCTCCAGCCCTCCACCAGCACCTTGAAGTCCCTGTCTACCAAGCACAGAGTGACTTTACTTTTTTGGACCATTATGATACTGATCTACTCCTGGTTTGCCACATTTGAAATGGTGTACAGCTAGGCATTCAATATGGTACCAGGCAAGAGTAAACTGACAAATTTTCTTTTATCTTAACAAAAGAAAGCTGAGGGTAACCTGATATAGATCATAAAGTTTATGAAAGGAATGGCATGGTGCTGCTTCCACTTCTGTTAAGGGGACCAAAGCGAATTGGCTATTAAAGGAATGTGGTGACTAATAAATACAAAAAGGAATTTAGGAGAAACTCTATTTATCCAGAAAGTGGTTAAAACCTTGGAATTTGCTGACACAGGTCGTTGAAGTGATGACCATATATGCATTCAGAGGTAATCTCAACAAGCAATTGAGACAGAATGAGCTCAACAGATATGTTGATGAAGTGAGGTAGGGAGAGAATAGTCTTGAGTATAAATATGGCATGGCCTGTTTCTTTATTGTGTATTTCGATGGGATGTTCGATAACTATTGATCCATCAGAATATGGGCAAAGATATTTGTCATTATCTCCATTTTTAATGTTGTAATGCATTAGTTTTGCCACTGTAAGCTTTCCAAACCTATTTTACAGCATTCTTCACAAATCTGACAGAGGATGGAAATTCCAGAAAGATGGAGTAGCAAATGGTTGATCCAGCCACGATAGAACTGCCAGTAGAATTAATTAATATTCTTATGATAGGCTTGTTGAAAAAAAAAGACTTGGGACTGCTTCAAATAAACAGTCCATGCATGGAGGAGAAAGCTGAATATTCTCTTTATTCAGTTCCATTTGAACAGTCTGTAAAGATAATGTTTGGGCTTCTGAATATGTTTCATATTTGGAGATACATTGTGTTAAAAATGTTTAGATTGACTGGACATTGCAAGACTTGTGTTTTGAAGAAGATATCGTTAAAATGATTCATTCCAATGTTTTTTGCAAACTATGTTCTGGTGTCAGTGTGATATTGCACTACTTTGTCATCCATAACTTCAATCTTATTATCTTATTTTTTTCTAAATTAATTCTACATTTTATTCTATATTTTCTAAATTAATTTCACATTTTATTCAGAATGCTCTGTATATTCGTTAAAAGGAGAAAATAGTTAATCAAATGCTATTTTAGGTTCCTTCATTGTACATTATGAGCATGTAGAATATGTGCCTGCTCATGTAAGGTGGTGTGCTGTTGATGTGAGTGTAGGAAATGGATTGAAAGCCTAAAGCACTCCAACAAGCATTGGGCAGGGTGCATTAATGAGTAACAGGACCTATCACAGGTGGGAAGTGAATGAGGAAATAAATATCTTAATTGTACAGTGTATTGTTAAGTGGAGGTGGGGTCAGCGGTATTGTATTAAAAAATGAACGAAATGTAAATCAAGTCTGCTACTTCATAAGATGTTAATTTAAATGAATGAAATATAAGTTAAAGTGTCCAGCAGAAATAATTGTTTCACTCAAAGGATGACATGTGTTTCGAATCACTTGCCAAGCAGGATAATAGAGATAAAGATATTAGACGAGTTCAGAAAGTAATTGAAAGCTCAGCTGGTCCATATAAAGGTGTTAGAAGATAAGCCTCAAATGCCTCAGTCTTTTATATTACTTTGTTCTTATTTGTTGAGTCGTAAAAATATTACATATGCAAAAACACAAACAACCTAAAGCTCAATATTGCACCAAATGACTTCTTACTCACTGATTGTCACTAACTCTCAAAATAATGTACTTTTCAATTTTAAGAGCTCAGAGCATATTTTCTATTCTTAATTAGAATAAAGAGCACTGCTCATTTTGTTTTCCTATTTTCTCCAGCTAATCGCAGTGAAATAAGAGGTTATAGTTATAATGTTCATCCATCAAAAAAGAGACACTTGCATGACTGAATTCACCCTGCAAATTAAAATCGAATGGCGAGATGACATTTTGTAGCCAATTATATCTTGGCTTTCTGAACGAGCTGACTGTATGATGGAGGCAGCAGTTTTCAAGACTTTTGTAACAGAATGGATTGCTTACTCGTTTCTATCCTCAAGTGACAAGAGCCCTTCTTGCCAAATAAAGCATCTGCAGTTGAAAAAGTGATAATAAACTAAAGTAAAAAATAGTAAGAAATTAAACTGAAACACAAAAACAGCACAAATTATGGAAACTGGGGAGAAGTGCAAAGAAGAAAATGCAACAGAACCAATGGTCAGAGCTACAAAAAAGGGACAATAGACAATAGACAATAGACAATAGACAATAGACAATAGACAATAGACAATAGACAATAGACAATAGACAATAGACAATAGACAATAGACAACAGACAATAGACAATAGACAATAGACAACAGACAATAGACAATAGACAATAGACAATAGACAACAGACAACAGACAATAGACAATAGACAATAGACAATAGACAATAGACAACAGACAACAGACAACAGACAACAGACAACAGACAACAGACAATAGACAATAGACAATAGACAATAGACAATAGACAACAGACAACAGACAACAGACAACAGACAATAGACAACAGACAACAGACAACAGACAACAGACAACAGACAACAGACAACAGACAACAGACAACAGACAACAGACAACAGACAACAGACAACAGACAACAGACAACAGACAACAGACAACAGACAACAGACAACAGACAATAGACAACAGACAACAGACAACAGACAACAGACAACAGACAATAGACAATAGACAATAGACAACAGACAATAGACAATAGACAATAGACAATAGGTGCAGGAGTAGGCCATTCAGCCCTTCGAGCCTGCACTGCCATTCAATATGATCATGGCTGATCATTCCTAATCAGTATCCTCTTCCTGCCTTATCTCCATAACCCTTGATTCCACTATCCTTGAGAGCTCTATCCAACTCTTTCTTAAATGAATCCCCACTGCCCTCTGGGGCAGAGCATTCCACACAGCCACCACTCTCTGGGTGAAGAAATTTCTCCTCATCTCTGGAGAAATGAAACTGGCAAATGACATCAAGATTATCACAAAATTATTTTACAAGTGTTACCAGAGAAAACTGATGGTCAAAACAATATGGATTATTTGAGCATCGCTTGGTAATGTTGTAAATAAAATTAATCATATACCAGGTGTGTTAAATAATTGTTTTCCATTGGTATTTACATTGGAGAAAGAGGATTGCCAGACGATCCAAGGAAACTAATACTCAACAAAGAATGGGGAATCAGCATAATTGACAGGAGCAAAACAGAAGTAACTAATGTCATGAATTTAAAAATCACACAACAGCAGGTTATAGTCCAACAGGTTTAATTGGAAACACACTAGCTTTCGGAGCAACGCTCCTTCATCAGGTGATAGTGGAGGGCGTGATCGTAACACAGAATTTATAGCAAAAATTTACAGTGTGATGTAACTGAAATTATACATTGAAAAATTGATTGTCTGTTAAGCCTTTCATATGTTAGAATACAGTGATAGTTTCACTTCTTTTATGTGTAAATCACAAAACCTTTTTTTTAAATTGCATTCTCAGGTTAGCTGTTAACAATGGTGATAGCTAGATGATATGTTGAAGGTGTTGCCCCCCTGTGTTCTCTGTCTATGCTATGATGTTTAGATTGATTCTAATGTAAAAAGTGAGATAACAGAATTTTACATAAATTCATGTGGTTTTTGAGCTTAGAGTTCTACATGAATGCATGCAGTTTTTGAGCAAAGTACAATGTAACTCTGCAAGTACAAATTCACCCCACAAAATATATGTGTGCATGTGGATCTTTGTCTGTGTGTGTGTCTGTCTGGGGTGGGGGTTGTGAGTGTGAGAAAGTGTGTGTGTGTGTATGTGTGTGTATGTGTGTGTGTGTAATGAGTGCAGAGTGTCTTAAGTCTGTGAGGGGGTGCATGTGTGAGTGTGGGAGTGTGTGTGTCTATAAAGGTGTGTGTGGGTGTCTGTGTGTACCTGTATCCGTGTGTATGTGAGAGTGTGTGTGTGTAGGAATATCTGTGTGTGTGTGTGTGTGTGTGTGTGTATGTAGTGCAATGGTGGTCACCTGTAATGTGACATGAACCCAAGGTTCCGGTTGAGGCCCTCCCTATGGGTACCGAACTTAGCTATCAGCCTCTGCTCGGCCACTTTTCTCTGCTGCCTGTCCCAACGTCCACCTTGGAGGATGGTCACCCGAAGGTCCGAGGCTGAACGTCCAGGACCACTGAAGTGTTCCCCAACTGGGAGAGAACCCTCCTGTCTGTTGATTGTTGTGCGGTGCCCATTCATCGGTTGTCGTAGCCTTTTCTCAGTTTCCCCAATATACCATGCCTCCAGGCATCCTTGCCTGCAACGTATAAGATAGACCACGTTGGCTGAGTCACATGAGTACCTGCCATGTACAAGGTGGGAGGTGTTCCCACGTGTAATAGTAGTATCTATGTCCACAATCTGACACGTCTTGCAGCGTCTACCATGACAGGGTTGTATGGATTGTCCTGAGAGTCAGGCAGTTTGTTATGAACAATGATCTGTTTGAGGTTTGGCAGTTGTTTAAAGGCAAGTAGTGGAGGTGTGGGAAGGTCTTTGTGAGGTGTTCATCAGGTCACGAAGAACATGGCATAATATTTCAGCCCCTGGGAAGTACTGAACAACAAAGGGTACCCTGTCAGTTGCAGCATGTGTCTGTCTCCTGAGGAGGTCATTACGGTTCCTTGCTGTGGCACGTCGGAACTGGCGGTCGATGAGTTGAACATCATACCCCGTTCTTGTTCCTCCTCATCTGAGCAGATCCGGTGTATGCGTAGGGCTTGTCCACAGGGAATGGCTGTTTTAATATGGCTGCCAGAGGATGTGGTGGAGGCTGGTACAATTGCAACATTTAAGAGGCATTTGGATGGGTATATGAATAGGAAGGGTTTGGAGGGAAATGGGCCGGGTGCTGGCAGGTGGGACTAGATTGGGTTGGGATATCTGGTCAGCGTGGACAGGTTGGACCAAAGGGTCTGTTTCCATACTGTACATCTCTCTGACTCTATAATCCAAAGAGATTCTACAATTATGTTAGTAACAAAGAGAGATTATAGGGTCCTTTAAAGATCAATTAAGTCATCTATGTCTTGATCTTCAGGTCATGGAAGAGATGCTAAATAATATTTGCATCAGTTTTTACTATGGAAAAAAAAGAGGCTAGAGAACTTGGGACAATAAATATTGATGTTTTGAAAACAGTTCACATGACAGAAGAGGAAGTGCTGGAGATCTTAGAAAACATAAAGATGGATAAATCTCCAGATGTAATCAAGTGTATCCCACAATGTTGTAGGGAGTTAGGAAATAAATTGCAGAGTCCCTAGCAGGAATATTTGTACCATCTATAATCATGGATGAGGTGCTGAAGGATTGGTGAGTGGCTAATGTTGTGCCTTCATTTGAGAAATGCTGTAACAGGAAGCCTGGGATCTATAGATCTGTGAGTCTAGATCAGAGTGGTGCTGAAAAAGCGCAGCAGGTCAGGCAGCATCCGAGGAGCAGGAAAATCAATATTTTGAGCAAAAGCCCTTCATCAGGAGCTATAGATCTGTGAGTCTGACATTGGTGGTGGGTAGGAGAAAGTGAGAACTGCAGGTGCTGGTCGGTGGTGGGTGAGTTGTTGGCAGTGATTCTGAAAGCTAGGATTTTCATGCTTTTGAAGAGGCAAGGACTGAGTCGATATAGTCAGCATGGTACAGTGCAAGGAAAATCTTGACTCACAAACTTGATTGAGTTTTTTGAGGAAGTAATTAAAAAGATTGAGGGCAGAGTGGTAGATGTCATTTACATGGACTTTAGCAAAGCCTTTAACAAGGTTCCACTAATGGTGGGCTGATGAGTAAAGTGAGGTCATATATGATTTAGGGTGAGTTTGCCAATTGGATGCAAAATTGGCTTGTGTAGGAGACATTGGGGGTAGTGGAGGATTGCTTTTTGGACTGGAGCCCTGTGACCAGTGGTGTTCCACAGAGATAAGTACTGGGTCCACTTTTGTTTATCATTTATATAAACGATCTGAATGAGAATATAGGAGGCATGGTCAGTAAGTTTGTGAATGACACAAAAATTGGTGACATAGTGGACAGTGAAGAAGGTTGTCCAAGATTACAAAGAGATCTTGATCAATTCAGTCAATGGGCTGAAAAATTGCAGATGGAGTTTTATTTGGATAAATGTGGGGTATTGCATTTTAGTAAAATAAACAAGGGCAGGGCTTATACAATTAATGGTAGAGCCATGGGTAGTGTTGTGGAGCAGAGAGACCTAAGGGTTTAGTACATAATTCTTTGAACTTTGCATTAGAGGCAGGTAGAGTAATTAAGAAGACATTTAGTATGCTTGTCTTTACTGCTCAGACCTTTTGAGTACAGGAATTGTGATGTCACACTGAGGTTATACAGGACATTGGTGAGACTTCTTCTGGAATACTGTATATAATACTGTTATAGAAAGGATATTATTAAATTGGAGGGGTTTGAGAAAAGACTCAACAGGATATTGTCAGGAATGGAGGGTTTGAGTTATAAAAATAGTCTTAATAGGCTGAAACATTTTTCACTGGAGCGTAGAGATTGAGGGTAACCATATAGGGTTTAGAAAATCATGTGGGGCATAGATAAGGTGAATACCAAGGGTCTTTTCCCTAGGGTGGGGGAGTTCTAAACCGGGGGTATATTATTAATGTGAGAAGAGACAGATTTAAAAAGGACATGAGGAGCAAGTTGTTTTATACAGAGAGCGGTTCAGTGTGGAATGAACTGCTAGAAAAAGTGATGGATGCAGATAGAGTTACAACACTTAAAAGAGGTTTGACTAAGTAAATGAATAGGAAAGATTTGGAGGGATATAGGGCATGCGCAGGCAGGTGGGTCTAGTTTAGTGTGGATTAGTTGGACTGAAAAGTCTCTTTCCATGCTGTATGACTTTGTAAATGGTAAATGTTAACAACAGTTGAGCTCTGAAGAGATTGGGTCAATCTATATATCGTCATAGAGACGTACAGCACGGAAACAGACCATTCAGTCCAACTCACCAGATATTCTAACCTAATCTAGTCCCATTTGCCAGCACTTGGCCCATATCCCTCCAAACTCTTCCTGTCCATTACCCATCCAAATGCCTTTTGATGTTGTAATTGTTACAGCTTCCACCATTTCCACTGGCAGCTCATTTCACAGACAGACCACCCTCTGCCTTAAAAGGTTGCTCCTTAGGTTCTCTTTTAATTGTTTCCCTCTCACCGTAAACCTATGCCCTCTACCCCAGGGAAAAGACCTTTCCACTTACCCTATCCATGCCCTTCATGTTTTTATAAACCACAATAAGGTCATCCCTCAGCCTTTGACACTCCAGGGAAAACTGCCACTGTCTACGGAGCAGATAACAGGGATGGAGTCATGCAGTCAAGGGAATGTTCAACCAGACCTTATATAGTCCAGGTTGGTGTTATTAAAAAATGGGCAGCACGGTGGCACAGTGGTAGCACTGCTGCCTCACAGCGCCAGAGACCAAGGTTCAATTCCTGCCTCAGGCAACTGTCTGTGTGGTGTTTGCACCTTCTCCCTTTGTCTGCGTGGGTTTCCTCCATGTGCTCCGGTTTCCTCCTGCAACACAAAAATGTGCAGGTTAGGTGAATTGGTCATGCTAAATTGCCCGCAGTCTTAGGTGAAGGGGTAAATGTAGGGGAATGGGTCTGGGTGGGTTGCTTTTCGGAGGGTCGGGGTAGACTTGTTGGGCCGAAGGGCCTGTTCCCACACTGTAAGTAATGTAATGTAACCTAATCTAATCTATTCAACCTCTCCCCACAACTCAAACCTTCCAACCCTGGTAATATCCATATTAGTGATTATAATCTCTTGAACAGAGGAGGTAATAGCACAATGGTAATGTCACCAGGCCGGATCACTTCTTTATTTTTCACTAATTATATTACCACCATCACAGCTTTAAACCTACTTGCTTCTCCTGAACTTTCAAGACTTATCTGTTATTCAGTTCTCTCACTGCTGAAATTAAGTCATTCTACTGATGAACACTATATATCTTCTGTATCTTCTCTAACCTAAACACTGTGGAACTAATTACTTTCTTCTGTTGGAACTTAAAATTAGGAGGTGCATATGTATCAAAGAGGAGGGGTGACATTCAGTCCAAGAAAGTTTAGGGTGTAGGGTGAGGGAAGGGAAAATCAGCGATTACAATACATGGGCTTATCCCTATCAAAAGTGGAATGATGTCCCAATTATGAGGAGGGAAGCAAGTTAGCATGGCAGCTTGGTTGGAGTTCACAAGCTTGTTGGAAAGGGCACTTACGTTATGCACCTGTTCCTTGTCATTTTCCTTCAGTTATTGGATTTTCTTGACTCTGCAAAACCTGAATCATAATCATGTCAGTTAAACTGTCCTAATACTTGAGGCACGCATCATGATTAAAGCAGTCACATTGTGGGCCTGCCTATGTTGAGCAGTTCGATCATTAATCCACCATGCCATCTTTACAAAATACTGTGGATACTTGAGAGTACAAATAAAGTCAGACATCACATGATATCAGGTTATAGTCCAATGGATGGACGGTCCAACTGTTGGACAAGAACCTGGGTGTCATGTGACTTCTGACTTTGTCCACCTCATTTCAACACCAGCATTTCTGCGTCAAGTGTAAATAAAAATAGTGAGTGAGGGAGATACTCTGCTGATCTAGCATTTGTGGCGAAAGAAACAAAGTTCATGTTTCAAACGTAGTATGGCCCTTGTTCAAAGCCCTTCTTTCACCCGTTGTGAGTGTTTAATACTTGCCCTATTAAGTTGATGCATAAAAATAATATAGTTCTCAAAATATTATCTCTGTTGTGACAATTTTAATTTAAATAAGGCAAAGTTCAATTGATTTTTAATTTGATATAATTTAGATGGCAATTACAACAAGTCTTTTTCATCTTTGTGATTTTTAATGGCAAGCATTGTTCTGAAATGTACTAAGTTTTGAAAGTTGAGTAAATTTTTCCTTGAAGTTGTGACATGTAATCTGTAATGACCTGGCTTCTACAGAAATAACTGAATTTTTGGCATCTCTGTAATACTTCAGTGGAAGAATGCGATAGTCAGACAGTGGGGATCCTCTTTGCTGTTTGACATTTAATCATGTGATTAGGATACTTTGAGCAAAAGCCAATTCTGACAGCACATCTTTTGCAGTTTATTTCACACTGTGCGCTGTAACACTACTCCTTTTTGAAATTGTCCAGTGAAGAAGAAACTAGCATTATCTTCACCGTTGGCAGACTTTCTCATAATCCTATCACAATTGAGCCTCAGGCCAGCTGCTGGCTATGAGTAAGACAAAAATGTGCTATTGCATATTAGCAACCTACAATCCATAACAGATAATTATGCAAATTATGTTTGTGAAGCAACCAAATTCTTCCAGAAATTCCTTTTATTGTTAGGATTACCAACTTGGGATCTACTTCAAGAGATTTAACCACATGAACACCACATTGTAGAGCTCCCATAAGTCTCCTGAGAGATACATTGCATATTCAATGGCCTTTCCACACCAATTACAAAGCACAGACTTTCCATTGCACAAAGATACAATGTCCAATGAAAAGTCAAAGAGCATTTGTTTCTAAATCTAATATTTTTACAGTTTAAATATAAAAATTAACAAAAAAAGTGCAATGTTTTTGTGTATTTTTTTCTCTTCTGAGCTATTTAGCAGCAGTGTCCAAGAGTGGAATTCTCAATTCCTGGAGACTTCTGCACAACCTTGGAAAGTTGGTACCTGGATTGGTACTTTTTTTTATCAACTGTTCGTGTCTTAAAACGCAGTTTGATTTTTTTTACACTGTTTCAAATCAATTTGCATTTGTCTGTAATTCATAAAATGATTATATGTTTGAGGAGAATTATAAAGAATTGGTGTACAGTGTACACTTGAATAAGCAGTTATGTTGTAGCTGCTGACCATGTCCTGTATCAAAGCCTTTTGTTTTCCATCAGATCTTCATGAGACTGTGATGAAAATCAGAAATGAGAAGTTTTATTTTATTTGTCCAATTTTGCCAACTCCAGTCCCAAGTTTAAATGTTGGTTAATTGAAAAAAACCCGACCTTTGGAATACAGCAACAGGAGTAGGCCATTCAGCCTATCGAGCCTGCCCCACCATTCAATACAAACCTGGCTGATTAGTCACCCCTCCCCATAATCATCATTGATCATCAGAAACGTATCAGACTTGAACTTAAACTTATCAAGGACTGAGTCTCCACAGCTTATTGTGGTAGAGATTTCTAAAGTCACTCACAATATTCTAAGCAAAAAAAAAATCTTCCTCATCTCAGACCAATATCCCCTTTATTTTTAAATTGTGTCCCTGATTTTAGTTTACCCAATGAGTGAAAATATTGTTACCTGCATTCACTCTGCCTTTCCTTTTAAGTGTTTGTAAGTTTCAATGAGATACCTCTCATTCTTCAGAACTCTAGAGAATACAGCCCATATTCTCCAATTTCTCTTTATAGGATAGTCCTGCCATCCAAAGGACAAGTCTGGTGAACCTTGCATTCACTCACTCAGTGACAATAATATTGTTCCTGAAATAGGAGACCAAGGTTGAACACAGTAATCCAGGTGTGGTCTAACCAAACCTCTATACAGTTATAGCAAATCTTTACTGCTACTGTATTCAAATGCTCTTGAATCAAAGGTGAATATTCCCATTGTCCTAAGTAGCTTACTGCACCTGCATGTTAGCCTTCAATGACTTATCACCAAGCTCCTTTGAAACACTACACTTTCAAATGTCTTACCATTTAAGAAGTGCTCTGCACATCTGTACTAAAATGAATAACATCAGATTTTCCCCCATTATGTTCCATCTGCCATGACCTGACTGATACACTAAGCCTGTCCAAATGGTCCTGAACTGCTTTTTAAAATTCATTTGTGGGACTTGGGCATTGCTGGCTGGCCAGCATTGATAGCCCATCCCAATTTGCCCTTGAGAAGGTGGTGGTGAGCTGCCTTCTTGATTTGCTGCAGTCCACTTGCTGTGGGTTGACCCACAATGTCATTAAGGATTCTAGGATATTGACCCAATGACTGTGAAGGAACAGCGGTATATTTCCGAGTCAGGGTGGTGTGTGGCTTGGAGGGAAACTTGCAGGTGGTGGTGTTCCCAAGTACCTGCTGCCTTTATCCTTCCAGGTGGAAGCGGTCGTGGGTTTGGAAGGTGCTGTCTAAGGATCTTTGGTGAACATTTGCAATGCATCTTGTAAGTAACGCACACTGCTACTACTGAGCACTGGTGGTGGAGGGATTAAATGTTTGTATATATGGTGCCAGTCAAGTGGGTTGCTTTGTCCTGGATGATGTAAAGCTTCTTGAGTGTTGTTGGAGCTGCATCCATCCAGGCAAGTGGGAAGTATCCCACCATACCTCTGACTTGTGCCTTGTAGATGGTGTTTAGACTTTGCATATCAGGAGGTGAGTTACTCACTACAGTATCCCTAGTCTCTTGTAGCTACTATGTTTATGTGGTGAGTCCAGTTGAGGTTCTGGTCAATGGTAGTCTCAAGGATGTTGACAGTGAGGATTCAGTGATGGTAATATCATTGAATGTTAAGGGGTAGTGGTTAGAGTGTCTCTTATTAGTGATGGTCATTTTCTGGCATTTGTGTGGCGCAAGTGTTACTTGCCACTTGTTGGCCCAAGCCTGGATATTGTGCAGATCTTGTTGCATTTGAGCACGGATTGCTTTCAGTATCTGAGGAGTCCCGAATAGTGCTGAACACTGTGCAATCATTTGCAAACATCCCCACTTCTGACCTTATGACAGAGGGAAGGTCATTGATGAAGCAGCTGAAGATTGTTGGGCCTAGGACACTCCCCTGATAGACTCCTGCTGAGATGTCCTGGAAATGAGATGACTGACCCTCCATAACCACAACTTTATTCTAGGTATGACTCTAACCAGCAGAGTATTTGCCCCCAATACCCATTGATTCCAGTTTTGCCAGGGCTCCTTGATGCCATACTCAGTCAATGTGGCCTTGATGTAAAGGGCTGTCACTCTCACCTTACCTCTGAAATTCAGTTTTTTTGTCCATGTTTGAACTAAGGCTGTAATGAGATTAGGAGCTGAGTGACCCTGACAAAACCCAAACTGGGCATCACTGAGCAGGTTGTTGCTGAGTAGGTGCTGCTTGATAGCACTGTTGATGACCCATTCCATCACTTTATTGATGATGGAGAGTAGACTGACTGGGCAGTAATTGGCTGGGTTGGATTTGTCCTACCTTTTTATGTTCAGAACATACCTGGGCAATTTTCCACATTGTCAGGTAGATGCCAGTGTTGTAACTGTACCGGAAGAGCTTAACTAGGGGAGCAGCAAGTTCTGGAGCACGTTTTCAGTACTATTGTCCGAATATTATCAGGGCCCATTGCCTTTTCAGTATCCAGTGCCTCTAGCCATTTCCTGATATCACGTGGAGTGAATTGAATTGGCTGGAGACTGGTATCTGTGATGCTGGGGATCACTGGAGGAGTCAGAGATGGATCATTCACTCGGCACTTCTGACTGAAGATTGCTGCGATTGCATCAGTCTTATCTTTTGCACTGATATTTTGGGCTCCTCCATCATTGAGGATGGAGATATTTGTAGAGCCTCCTCCTCCAGTGAGATATTTAATTGTCCACCACTGTTCATGACTGGATGTGGAAGGACTGCAGAGCTTAGATCTGATCTGTTGGTTATGGGATCATTTAGCTCTGTCTCTCACTTGCTGTTTATGCCATTTGGCACTCAAGTGGCCTTGTTTAGTAGTTTCACCAGGTTGACACCTCATTTTTAGGTATCTAATGCCTAATGCTGCTCGTGGCATGCCCTCCTCCACTCTCTATTGAACCAGGGAACCAGAGTTGATCCCCTGGCTTGATGGTGATGGTTGAGTGGGAGATATACCAAGCTATGAGGTTGCAGATTGTGCTGGAGTACAGTTCTGCTGCAGTTGATGGCCCACTGTGCCTCATGGATGCCCAGTCTTGAGCTACTAGATCGATTTGAAGTCTGTCCCATTTAGTATGGTGATAGTGCCACAAAACACAATAGAGGTTATTCTCAATGTGAAGGCAGGACTTCGTCTCCACAAAGGCAGTGCAGTGGTCACTTTTACCTATACTGTCATGAACAGATGCTTCTGCAGCCAGCAGTTTAGTAAGGATGAGGTCAAGTATGTTTTTGCCTCTTGTTGTTTCCTTCACCACCTGCCACAGACCCGGTCTATATCCTTTTGGACCCAACCAGCTTGATCAGTAGTGCTGCTGCCGAACCACTCTGGGTTGTGGACATTAAAATCCCACACCCACATTTTGCTCCCTTGCCACCCTCAGTGCTTCCTCCAAGTGTTGTTCAACATGAAGGAGTACTGATTCATCAACCGAAGGAGGTCAGTACGTAGTAACCAGTAAGTGATTTCCTTGCCTGTGTTTAACCTGAAGCCATAAGACTTCATGGGGTCTGGAATTGATGTCAAGGACTCCCAGGGCAACTCCTTCCCGACTGTATACCACTGTGCCGCCACCTCTGCTGGGTCAGCCCTGCCGGTGGAACAGGACACATCCAGGGATGGTAATGGTGATGTCTGGGGCATCATTATCTGTAAGGTATGATTCTGTAAGAATGACTATATCAGGCTTTTGCTTGACTAGTCTGTGAGACAGCTCTCCCAATTTTGGCACTAGGCCCCAGATGGTAAGGAGGACTTTGCATGGTCGACAGGGCTGTTTGTGTTTTTGCCATTGTCTTTTCCAGTTCCAAGGTTGGTGCCAGGTGCTTCATCCGGTTTCATTTCTTCTCTGTGACTTTGTAGCGATTGATACAACTGATTGGCTTGCTAGGTCATTTCAGAGGGCAGTTGAGAGTCAACCACATTGCTATGGTTCTGAAGTCACATGTAGGCCAGACCAAGTAAGGATGGCAGATTTCCTTCCCTAAAGGACATTAGTGAACCTTCCTCACAACATCTTATATCTTCCTCGCAACACAAAGCCCGACTTAGCTTTTTATCATATGGAAATGTGGAAATATTCTTTTTGGTCCCCATGTCTAAGTAATTGATGTATATTGTAAACAGCTAGTAACTGATCATTGCATTACCACACTAGTCACTTGCCAATGTGCAAATGAATCATTTGTTCCTACTCTGGTTTCTGTCTGTTTGCCAATCATTAAAGCATGCCAGCACATAACATCTTATTCCATATACTTCAATTTTTCTAAGCAGTTTTCCAAGGGGGCTTCATTAAAAGACTTCTGAAAATCAAAGTAAACTACGTCTATCTGCTCTACTTTATCTATTTTGATTGTAACATCATCAAAATGCTCCAATAAGATCATCAAATATGATTTCCCATTTGCAAACCCATGATTACTATGTCCAATCAGATTATTATTAACCCAATGTCCACTCATCTCATCCTTTATAACAGATTCTAACAATTTCCCTACTCTTGATGGAAAGCTAAAGATCTGTAATTCCCTGCCTTCGCTCTCGCTCCCTTCTGAAACATCGGGGTGATATCTACTACTTTCCAATCCCAAGAACTATTCCAGAATCTAAGAGCTTGGAAGATAATCACTCTCGTGATAACCACTTTTCCAATTCTCTCAGATATAGACTGTCAGGTCCTGAGGAATTCTTCCAGCCTCATTAATTTCTCCAATAAATTTTTTTTTATTCATGCTAATTTCTTTCAACTCTCCTTCCCTCTCGCCACTTGTATCTCTAATCCTAGAGGATTTCTCATATCTTCCTCAATGAAAACAGGCACAAAGTAATAATTTAGCTTCTGTCATTTCTTTATTTCCCATTATTGACGCTAAGTCTGCCAAACTGTAATTGACCCAATTTTGTTTTCGTCGAACATTTAATTTTTACAAAACTGTTGAAGTTTGAGTATTTTTGGCTGAATATTCCATTTTGGCTTTTTTGCAAAATTTCATTCGTACTCTATTCACCCTTTCCTTATTATTTTCTTATCAACTTGACATGCCAAAGCTATGGGGTCAAGTCCCTTCTCAATCATTGAGCACAAAATGCAGGCTGAGATATCAGTTCCAAAGTGAAGGGGTGTTACACCAGTGGAGATGTCTTTTTGAGTGAGCTATCAAGCTGAGACCCTGTCTATTCCTATGGTGGACTAAACAGATTCTAGGGCACTATTATGGTGAAGAGTAGAGGAGGTCTCCACAACACCCTCCCTCTCTCCCCCACCGTGTTCTGGCCAATGTCCAGCAACCAACACCCAAAAACAGGGATTTTATGCCATTATTCTTAAGAAAGCTCTTTATTAGGTTCAAAGTATGTTGGGATGTCCTGATCTGGCCCCCTCCCAGCAGAATCTTCATGACAGTATGAGAAAAGCTGGCCACTCTGTCTGGATCATTTGCAGTTAGTCTTCCCTTCAGGAATACCTTGCTGTCTGCAATTATAGTATACTCCCTTATTATAGAGTGTTATCTACCTTTAAACAACATTGGGGACATATAGTTTCCAGGCAACCACCAGCTCCAGTTGTGGAACATTGAAATGACAGAGTCTTGCCATTCTAAAGAGTTGCATTGAAAACCTTGCAGGAGTAAATTTCATAGTTATAACCATCAACAAATTTGAGATCTACAGATGACACAGTAGGAGATCAAAGACAACACATTCTTACATATTGTGATGGTTTACTGGAATATTCTTTAATAAAATGAGAAATGCCTCAAATTTGAAACACCTCCCCATATTATAAGGTTGTCAGAAGTTGAAGACCTTGACACCAATAAACAGTCTCCTCACAACACTCCATGAACCAACATGGCAGATAAAACAGGTGCAGTGTGCACTTTATTGTCCAGGAAAACAAAAGCTATGTAATACATCATTGACAACTTCCACATCTTGGGTTTCTTTTTGCTTTCATTTAAGTGCTTTTTAATTTTAAAATATTTTCTCTAAATGTTCTTCCAGATCCATGGCTTGCTTATCCAAAATCTTCAGAGAAATAATGGATGGAATAGTGTCCACAATGTTTTACACAGATCAGGGAAATCATAAATAGCAAACATGTGAATAGAGGGACTTTGCTAGAGAAACTGATAACGATAGAAATGCTCAGCAGGCCTGGCAGCAGTTGCAGAGAGAGCAAAAGAGTTCATGTTTCAGAGTTCATGCGTAGTTTTCATGAAAAGCCATCACCTAGAAACATCATTGAAAACAAAAGAATGTTGGAGATTATAGTGGGCCATGCAGCATCCATGGCTGGAATGCAAGCAATGTTTTGAGTCTAGCGGACTCTTTATCAGAGCCAAGAAACACCAACAGTTTCTCTCTCCTCAGACTCTGCTTGACACGTGGAGAGAGCATTGCCAGCAATTTTTGTGCTAATTTCAGATTTACAGCATCTTTTGCACTTGTACATGTGTGGTTCATTTTACTGAAGTCCCAGCCTGAATTTAATGTAATACTTCTGACCATATGAGTGGGAGCCATCCCATATCTTCATCTTCATATGTTTATTGTCAGTGGCAGTTATATTCAGAAGCACAAGTTCATGTGGAGGGGCTGCATTTGACGATAGGTTCTGTGCACAGTTTGTGATGTTTAATTGCAGATAACCCTTTAAGAGAGAAATACAACATGGTAATGAGTGATCTAAAAACTTCCATATATTGTAATTTTTTGGTATGTGTCTCTGCTTTAATAAGTTGTAAAATATGACAAATGTTTCTCCAACAAAATGATTGGCAAGCAGAATATAACAGATAAAGAAAAATACACAAGAGGAATAAATAAGAGGGAACAACTCAAGTCAATTGCATATTAGAGGCCAATATTGAGATCACAGTGAAAACCAAGCAAGAATCTGTAAGAACAATCAAATGATTGACATAACTAAAACACAGACAACTAAAAAAAGGCAGATTAATAACATAAAAGGAGAAACAACCAAAGGAAATTTTGATCAGAGCAGCTAAACAACAAGGTAATAATCAGAATGATGATCTGTGACATCGATAATAATGTGGCATCACATGAAAAAGTGAAGCAACAATAATATGCATTGAAGATCACAGCCAGTTTGAGATTGGAACATTCATTTAACTGTCCCAAGACAGTCAATTTCCAACTTAGACATTAAAAACAAAGCTTTGTCACTCATCTGATAGTTGGAATTTTGCTGTAATCAAATGAGTTTTATGAAATTGATAGTAATTTAAAAGATATCAAACATAAAGTTCTATATTTATTTATATGGTAGCAGATATCCCATGACGTTTCTCTGTGTAAGTTATAAGTTATAATGTCCTTTAATGGGAGTGATGTTTTGTCACCTAGGGTATATTGAAATCACTAATTTGCAGTGACTGAGCCAAATTTCATCTTTGTTATGCCAGGAGTACATTTGCTCAATGTGGGGAATCAATCCAATATTCTGCTAGAAACATAATAATATGGTCTATATCATGCTCGTTTTTGTTTAAGCATTGAAATTTCTCTGTAAAGTGATGCACAAGATGGACCAGTGTAGGAAGAAACGTAGGCTGCATAACACCAGCAGTGCTGGCCACTTATTTTGCCATGAAGAATACACAATACGAGTGAGGGTTTGTTGTGTGTGCACTGAAGGCATATAGTGTGGGTTGACAGCTATGTTAAAATGTCCCTCAAGCTCCATTGACCTATGAACCACCTTTTTGGACCCCACAGACCAGTATACCCCCTCTGCTAATCACTCTCAGTTGTACATCGTGTACGAAGGAGCCCCAGCCCCCCTCCCCCCATGCTATGTAAAAGTCCAACTTTAAGGTGAACTTTTTAACTTGTTTTGGCTGGTGAAAATACTGGTTTCTGCAGACAGTATTGCTAACATTTTGGATTTTCAAGTGGCTCCTGCCTAATCTTGCCAAGGAAGCTATCTTTGGGGGTTCGGTTGATCGACCTGACTGGATAAAATAAACTTCAGTTATCAGGCCTGTGGTTGCATTCTGTCTGGGGCTCCAGCATTATTTGGAAAGAGAACAGCAATAACAATGACCATGTCTCAAGAGTGGGCGACACGGCGACACGGTGGCACAGTGGTTAGCACTGCTGCCTCACAACGCCAGACACCCGGGTTCAATTCCCACCTCAGGTGACTCTCTGTATGGAGTTTGTGCATTCTCCCCCGTGTCTGTGTGGGTTTCCTCCGGGTGCTCTGGCTTCCTCCCACAATCCAAAAATGTGCAGGTCAAGTGAATTGCCTGTAGTGTTAGCTGAAGGGGTAAATGTAGGGGAATGGGTCTGGGTGGGTTGCACTTCGGCAGGTCGGTGTAGACTTGTTGGGCTGAAGGGCCTGTTTGCACACTGTAAGTAATCTAATCTATTTTCCATAAGGATTGTGTGAAGTGCTGGTGTCACACCTCTAGCCTTACTTGCTGCTTTCATACAGGTGCAGTCAACTTGTAAATGAGATGTGAACAGATGCAAATTAAAATGATTGGTGGGAATGGATGGGCTGAGAAGAATGTATTTGATCAGTGACTTGAGTTTAAAAATATACTTGTATGATCCAACCCAAAACAAATAGACCTTTCCAGCAATACTTTTAAAAAGTCAAATAGAACCAGAATACCTAGAGCAAAGAAAACTATTAAAGATCTGGGACAGTTCAAAAACTCATCATCTTGATTTTTTTAAATGAATGCATACGGGGAAGATTAAGGATTCCTGCATGAATATTAATGCATTTATGAGATACTTTGCAGGCCACTCTTGTTCCACTGAGGTCATGGGTTCAAATCCCAGCAGTGTTCTCTGAACAAACCTAGCTCCGGCACGTATGTGGAGTCTGGTCTTAATCTCAAGTGTATGGCAGCAAATAAAATTGACAGCCTTGCTGTCTCAAATCTAACAGTGTGCCTTCCACTTGTTAATGAACTGGAAATGAGATTAAGAGAAATGAAAGATGTTCTCAAATGTTATATCCAGTTTTAGCATCACATACTTTGTTGTATAATGCACCCCCCCCCCCCCCCCTTACCCTCCAGGATTACTTCATACAGTCTTCAATTGGCCCCAAGAGCAGCCTCCTAATCAGCAATGTATGAATTCTGTTGCATATATGAGCTGTTCTTGTGACCCATCTGAGTGAGGTTGGTTTTGCTCTGATCGGTACAAAGTTGGCAATGGTCATCGTCTCACACAAAAAAAATGGCTGTGCCCAACACCAAGTTTGTCCCCTTTAATGCAAAAAAAGAGCAAACGTTGGTAAATGATTTCTGGTTTGGAATGACCATACATTCTGATAGACAGTGTCATGGATTCGAGTTTCAAAGATGCAATTTAAGCTGTTCACTACAATTCCTGACTCTGATCAGCCAGGTTCTTGGAGCAGTCGCCCATGTGCACTTGGCTTTTCCTGGATCTGCAGTTTCTCCCACCACTGGCATCTTTGGTTTGTATCCAACAGTTATTGCCACATTCTCTGCTGCCCAAAGCCCTCGCTAGCTCTGTCCCAAGCCATTGCCATGTGATGATCTGGGCAATTGTCCATTAGACTCTTTTTTTGCTCCTCAGTTGTTGCCACCTTTTAAGCAACTCATAGACGCCATTTTACTGAAACAAGAGATTCTTCATTGCTCCCAACAATATGTTTTCATTTACTTCCCAATTCCTAGTTAAAGATCACAGAATGAGTGCATCTGTTTCCTCAGTTAGAGGTCATGTCCATTTAGTTCAAAATTCTTAAAATGTTCATACTTCTAGGGTGATCATGAATTCTGAAACTCTTGCACACTCATAGCCCCGCAGATGGAATTCTTATTTTCAAACCTCTGCCTTGGCTTCCGACAGTCCTGACAGTGGGAATACTCACAATAGTGCCACTGTCTCTGTAGAGCTGCTGGCCTCTGACTGGCCCTGACTAAGTAAGTGCCTGACTGGCAGTAAAATTGTGTTGATGGGAGGTTTGTGGAATGGCTTTGGAAGGATTACCCACTTGTTCTCCAGTTGATAGAAAGGCCCATTGCCATAGTTATTAAGTTCCACCCTGCCTCTCACTACAGAATATGGCAAACTCTATCCTTCAAATAAAAATTGAAATTGTGGGCAAAACTCTGCAAATGTGGCAACATCTGTGAATAGAAAGCAGATTTGACATTTCAAGTCCTGTGACTCTTCATCAGAACCAGATCTGAACAATATCCAGACTTGAGACATTAACTTTGCTTTCACTTTCTCTCCTCATATTTCATAGAATCCCTTCTGTGTGGAAGCAGAACTTTCAGCCCATCGAATCCACACCTCCAAATGGCATCTCACCTTATCCCTGTAACCCTGCATTTCCCATAGCTAACCCACCTCACCTGCACATTCCTGTACATGATGGGGCAGTTTAACATGGCTAATCCACCTAACCTGCACATCTTTGGACTGTGGGAGGAAACTGGAGTACCCAGGGAAACCCATGCAGACACAGGAACAATGTGCAAACTGCACACAAACAGTCACCTGAGGATGGAATAGTACCGGGTCCCTGGTGCTGTGAGGCAGCAATGCTAACCACTGAGCCATTGTGCTGCACAAAATTTGCTTCCATAGCCATGTCTTATTCCTCAGTGTCTGCCTCCAGCTCAAATTCACACCACGTGAATTCTGACTGAAGTTTTGTTCTTCATGTTTCAAATCCACCCAAGATCATAAGTATCTCTGCGATGTACAACGCTCCTCAGAGAGCTGTTCTTGCCGGACTCAGCACCACTTCACAGTATGTCTGAGCAGTCCTGTCTGCTGGTTCCACTTCATTTTCTGTTCGTTTGATGTCTTATGAAACTTTTTCTCTTCCTTTCAGATATTAAGGAATGCAAGTGGCCTTAACTCCAAGGTCCCCACACTCCACTGGAACCACCCTCCCCTTCCCTCTGACTCCATCCTTTCTCCTTACCCCACCTCTTGTTGAGTATTTATCAATTCTGACCTTCTGCTTTCTGATGAACATGAAAAAGGAATTCTGATGAAGAGTCCCCAGACTCGAAGCATTAACTCTGCTTTCTTCTTACAGATCCTGCCACATCTGCTGAGTTTCACCTGCAATTTCTGTTTTTGTTTATTGCAGATCTCCAGCATCCACACTTCATTGTTCTAAGTTTGAAATCACAACCAGCTTTTGCGAAATCCCAGTGCAGGAAAGCCTACTGCACACAAGCATATTTGAAGATGAATATAGTCTGCTAACCGTGTGTGTGAAGAGTTTACTAGCTGCCACTTGAGCTGTTTTAACTTGGGCTCAGTCAGAAGTCAAAAGACACCAGGCTATCATCCAACAGATTTATTTGAAATCACAAGCTTTCAGAGCAAGGCTTGTGATATGAAATAAACCTGTTAGACTCTAACCTGATGGCATGTGACTTCTGACCTTGTCCACCCCAGTCAAACACTGGCACCTCCACACCTTGACTTGAGGCTAACATGGCACTCTATTCCGGAGAGAGTTCCGTAAATCCGGTTCAGCTTTTCTACAGATCTGCTGCAGTAGCAGATCTCTTCAGCCAGTGTCTGTAATGCCACAGGCAGTACAATTCCCTGTGTGGGAAGTGCTCCCTCTTGCAGTAGCAACATCACCAACCAGTTACTGAGATGCTGCTTTGATTCAATCACTTCAGATATTGTGGAAGTGATTATCTGAAGCAGATTGATCAGGGAGACATTGTAGATCAATGGTGTCAACAAATAGAAGATGGAGCTGGATAGCTCTACAGGGCAAAAAGAAGTGATCGGAAGGTTGAAGCAAGATTCCCTTTCTTTCAAATCTTGTCACTGAGCTAATGTAACATTCCATATTCTTATGTATTGAGCATGATTTCAGATTTTAGTAGTGTGACGATAATATATCGTACATTGTCACCTCATCCCTTTAATTGTACAGGGTGTAAACTCTTAGTCACGCAGGACATTTAGCATTAATCTGCAACACTTTTTATAGTATACTGCAATTACATATGCAATATAGTGTTGCTGGTTTCAGGACAATATGGACCTGGAAGTGAACTTGCACCGTTAATTCTGCAGCTAATGTTCAGCTGACATTTTGAAACTTGAGAATAGAATGAGTTCAAAAAGTCCAACATATTTGATCAGCCTTTTCAGCACTTCTCAACTGTTTTCCTCTGTTTATTCCTGGGAGATCCTGCCTTGCACTCCTGATATGAGCCTTGACAACAAATCATGGCAGCTTCTTCAAACATCATGCACACATTTTCACAGCTGAATCCAATGCTGTCCTCAGCTGTCATCTGGTTTTGCAAACTACTAGAAAAGGGGCTGTTGGAGAACAATTGAGGGCAGAGAGGTCAGTTCAATCATGTCACGCTGCCATTCTATTTAAGTGCAGCTCACACAGTACAGATTGGAGATTGGACCCTGCTGAACTGTGCATCTCAGCCACTAAGCCCCAAAAGCTCCTTGTGATGATTTGAAAGGTGCTTGAACCTGTATATCCATAGAACACTGCTTCATCCCACTCAATAGCCTTGTGAGCAATTGCGGACATTACTTTTAGATATTCTGTGGCATGTGCGAATAGAATCAAGGATCACAAACACAGCCTTGTTTACCTTCTACCAAAGCATCTCTCTCTCTCTCTCACTCTCTCCAGCCTCTGTTGCTCCCCTTCATCTTCCATTATCAGGTTGTACAAGACAAGACCTTTTGGGAAGCCTGCTCAAACTACTTAATCTCATGGATTTCATTGGACAGTGGGTGAAAAATATTCGCAGATATAAAGTTGATGAAATATAACACAGGTTACCACACTTACAGAACCATTACCCTGAAAGGACAAGAATGGGATTGGCACTACTTTCAAGTTTCAGAATATGGGAATACTTTCACGATATGAACTATGGAGGTTCAAAAACATCCACCAACACCTCGAAGGATAGCAAGGGTTGTGGAAGAAATATCATGTTATGTTCAAATTTTATGACCCTGGGAAAATGCACTTCCTTTTTAAGAGGCTCAAAACAAAGCTAAAATGAGTTAAAAATGAGTTAAAAATTAGGGCAAGAGGGTTTGGTTAAGCAGATAGCAGTGCCACACAAAACACATCCAAATAAAAGGAATCTGGTCTTTGATGCATCAACTAAACTGAAAATGATGTGCAGACTGAAGCAGAAGCCCAGACAAATTAAGTTTTACCATTTCACAGGGAAGATAATTATTCAAAAGACTAACCCAGAAATTTGCAAGAGTAAAGGAATAAACACTTTTGAAAGGGAACTGTTTAATTGCTTGAAATGGAAGAATTGCAGTGTTTAGGACAATGGCTGGGAATTCTGCTTGCTTTAGAACAGAGTTTTTACAGATCTGGCATGGGCCATTTCAGATATTACATCCCATTACTCCATGAGGATCAGTTTTAACTTTACACATTGTTGTAGTGTCGGGTACAAAAGCATGCTGTAGAGTTCAGTGAACACTTTGGAGGGGAGCTGTCTGGAAATGGGGTAGAGAGGAAGGGATAGGTGATGAAGAATATGAGATTATACATGCAATCCTGGGAGGAGGGAGTCCAGTCCCTGACACCAGGTCATGAGCAGATTTGTGTAGTTTCTGTTTTTGATTTTATAAGTGCATTATGATCTCCTGAAGTAGTTTGCCAACATAAGCACATCAAATTAGCAATTAGTCTCCAAGAAACATCAAGCTCATGCAAAACTAATGTTAAGTAAATTGCAAAATAAAAAATTAAGCACCAGCTGGCACTGATCAAAATTATTCCTGACTCTGATGTGTGTCTGAATTTCAGTTGTAGTCTTGCACAGGACTATTTATAGCCTTTACACTAGGTAATTTGCCTAAAATCTCCATTATAAAGCAGCAGTTTGAAATAAAAGGGAAATACTATAATTCCCTCATATATTCCACCATTATGACAACATGCTGTATCCTTGTTGCTATAAAGAATATGAGACGATGTGTGTAAAAGATGTCACACCTGGTCCCTGGTTCACTGGGATCTGCTTTGGGTAGATTTGTTCAACAATCCTCCCAGTACAAGTCTAAGGAGTTTAGTAGTATTTATTGGTGATGGATTAACCAATTAGAAGTCTTCAGCAGAAGTGACATGCATTGAGTAACAAGAATATTTTATTATATTGTAGTAAGATAACAGGTTATATTAACTTAACACTGCTTAACTTTATTCCAATCGGTAAGAGACGTATTTCCTATGATATACCAGCCTAAGTTACATGGCTATTTGTATAGAGTCATAGAGTTATACAGATGTACAGCATGGAAACAGACCCTTCAGTCCCACCCGTCCATGCCAACCAGATATCCCAACCCAATCTAGTCCCACCTGCCAGCACCCGGCCCATATCCTTCCAAGGAGAAAGTGAGGACTGCAGATGCTGGAGATCAGAGCTGAAAATGTGTTGCTGGAAAAGCGCAGCAGGTCAGGCAGCATCCAAGGAACAGGAGAATCGACGTTTCGGGCATCAGCCCTTCTTCAGGAATGAGGAAAGTGATACCACCCCACTCCGGCCTGTCGCCCTCACCTTGACCTCCCTCCACCTATCGCATTCCCAATGCCCCTCCTCCAAGTCCCTCCTCCCTACCTTTTATCTTAGCCTGCTGGACACACTTTCCTCATTCCTGAAGAAGGGCTGATGCCCGAAACGTCGATTCTCCTGTTCCTTGGATGCTGCCTGACCTGCTGCGCTTTTCCAGCAACACATTTTCAGCTTTCATATCCCTCCAAACCCTTCCTATTCATATACCCATCCAAATGCCTCTTAAATGTTGCCATTGTACCAGCCTCCACCAATTCCTCTGGCAGCTCATTCTGTACACATACCACCCTCTGTGTGAAAACGTTGCCCTTTAGGTCTCTTTTATATCTTTCCCCTCTCACCATAAATCTATGCCCTCCAGTTCTGGACTCCCCCATCCCAGGGAAAAGACTTTGTCTATATACCCTATCCATGCCCCTCATAATTTTGTAAACCTCTATAAGGTCACCCCTCAGCCTCCAATTCTCCAGGGAAAACAGCCCCAGCCTGTTCAGCCTCTCCCTATAGCTCAAATGCTCCAACCCTGGCAACATCCTTGTAAATCTTTTCTGCACCCTTTCACGTTTCACAAAATCCTTCCGATAGGAAGGAGACCAGAATTGCATGCAATGTTCCAAAAGTGGCCAAACCAATGTCCTGTACAGCTGCAACATGATCTCCCAACTCCGGTACTCAATAATCTGACCAATAAAGGAAAGCATACCGAACGCCTTCTTCACTAACCTATCTACCTGTGACTCCACATTCAAGGAGCTATTAACCTGCACTCCAAGGTCTCTTTGTCCAGCAACACTCCCTAGGTCCTTGCCATTAAGTGTATAAGTCCTGCTAAGATTTGCTTTCCCAAATGACAAAAAGTAGATAACATAGAGTGGGATAATTGCAATAGATATGTAGAACTGTCTCGTCCTCCCAGACACTGCCAATTATTTGCCTTTGGGAAGAGCTAAATAAGAGTTGATCCATTCAATCCAATGGCCTGAGACAATAGGGTGAATATGAAACATCTAAAATTTAGGCATATCATTGAATTGAATGACATGGAAGATTTTTGCTGTCTGCAAGCATAACTGAAAGTGTTCCCTTCATTCTAATCTGAGGTTTGGAGATTAAAATCAAATCAGTGTGTACGTCCTGGTGATGCACAATGTAAGATAAAGATGCTGTGTGTCTAGTTTTCATTTATCATCCTACTTTGGACATGGTGAAGTTTATGTTGTAAAATTGCACAATAAATCTGAAATTAAAAGCACTTGATAATTGTCACAGTTCTGTCACCACACAACTATTCCCTCATTTAAAACATGTAGACAAACATCATTTTTCCTTTGCTATTTGTTTTAGTCTGTATAACATATTCTATAGATAATCAACTTCTTCTTGAGTCAGATGTCTGAAGATAATTTACAAGATCCTATGTCACAGACTTATAGACTAAGACTAGATTCTGTGCTTGCTGATCTTATTGTAAATTACACCTATAGCTGAGTGACTACACTGACTCGATTATACAGTAAGGGTAACTGAAGGCCAGATAAGTACCTTTAGAAACCAGAACATTATATGTTATGATGTCATGTAACTTTATAAAAGGTGAGATGGCCTGCCTGAATTGGAATTGAAGCCACAAAACAACATAGACTTCCTAGTTTTTCAGAAGCTCACTCCATCTTAGGCAAAGAATGATACTTGGGTGAATTACATAAGATTCATGTCCTCATAGAAGCATATAATAATCTGTATTTTGAAAATGCTGAGAGGATTTGTCCTGCTTAATATTAACTACCACCTTTTCAAGAACTATAAAAACACAACAAAGGCTCACGAAATGGTGGGGCAAAACCAAATCAGGTTTAACATGAACACGATGCAATTTATGTTTTGCATCAACAAAGCTATCTAAAATTGAAAATCTTGAGCATTTTTTACAACTTTTGTTCTTATTTTTAAGAGACACCTCCAGAATATATCAAAGGATGCAGTTGGTTTAATACCATTGGGAAAATGTGACTGTGCTCAGCTCTGTGCCCTGTTGACAGTAATAGTTTACAAATGACATGAGAAATGATGGATTATATCTCTGTGCAACTGAACAAATGTATAATTTGTAGAGAGAGAAATTACTTTCACAGAAAAAACAAAAGTGAAAGGATCAATGCAGGCCATTGCCTGAGTGCAAAAAAGTAGAAGTGAAGAGAATAAACAAAAGGACTGAATTAATTTGGGAGTGAAGCAAGTAAGAAGAAGCTAAGAACTTGAAAGTTTCACAATACAATCCACAATAAGAACTTGTTTAGTTAAGATGCTTTTTTGATTCAAATAAGGGGCCAAACTGTTACTCCAGTTGGAGAGGCGAGGATTTTAAAGGGTTATTTTAATGACCTTAGTGTACGATTGACTGGCCAACAGCAATAACATATTCTGCATGAATCTAATACAAATTTTATCAATTTTATAAAATTAATACAGTATTAACATCATACTGCATGTTTGCTTGTCTTTTTTTCAGCACTGCATTCTGATGTGCTCATTTTCTGTATGTGAGCTCATGGAACCTAGATCACAGATAGTCAGATTCTTATTGAGTCAGATATCTGTAATTTTGTTAAGAACTGTACACATAAATATGAAATCTCATGTAAATATAAACATAAATATGATTTGCATATACACTCTGTGTTATACACTTAGATTACAATGATGTTACACATATAGTTAACTGGCTGACTGGTTATCTGTCTGATTTGTTATTACATTAACTGCTGATAGAATGAGCAGAGTCAGATTGGAACCTCTTGTACTGTATGTCACATGTAGCATCATATGTTGTCATATTATCCAGCTTTCTGAGATCTGTGCCACAATACAAAACATGCTTTTTTAATTATTAAGGAAACAATGTTGTTTTAAAAACTGAGATTGCATTTTTCTCCTTTATGCTATGTTTCATACAAACCCCTCTGTGAGCAATTTTAACTGATACTTCTTTGTATTTCTGGTTTGTGGGTTTCAACATATTCATTAGGTGAGGTTTTTTTTTACTCGATTACCGTTTTTGGTCACCGGTATTTCAGGATCACCCCGTACTTTTAGGCAACATATTTTCACTCTCTTCAATACTCTAATGCTCTTTTTATTTACATCTATACATTACAGATAACCGAATCCATCTATGCTGTTTAATGTCTGAGACCTTTCTCTTTGATTTTTTTTTCTCAATTCTCTTCTGCTAAAGTCAGAGTGCCATCATCAGTTAGATCAGCATCGTATTCCTGATCAGACCCTGTTAAAAGCGCAAACTTTGAATTTCTCAGAGCACTGGAGAAGATTCGTTCTCAGCATATAACAGAACTTCACTGATTTGGGAATTACAATTTCAATTTCAGTGTGCTCTGAGTTCACTGATCGTAGTTCTGATGGTATAAATTGACTTGCATTTACAAGGTGCCTTTAATGTAGAAAATATCCAAAGTATTTCACAGGAGCATAACTGGGAAGGTTTATATAATTATTTGTGATTGATGACCAAGAGCTTTGTCAAACAGGTACATTTTTAACAGCATCTCAAAGAAGGAAAGAAATCACAAAATCATGGCATTGATATGGTGTGGATGAAAGCCATTTGTCCCATCACTGGCTCTTCAAATGAGAGAAAATGCAAACAAGAAAAGAAATACCAAAGATTTACTGCATACCAAACCTTTTTTAAAAGATGTCTGAAACCGTTTGAATGCAGTGACATTGTAAAGATCACAGCATCTACGCTTATTAACATTTCTTTAAAAGCAGGAAATTTCAGGCACGCACATTGGAAATATCCAAACAGCAATCCATCCTTTAAAAGAAATTGCAGTTCAGCTACTGGACCTTGTGGATAATGACAGCTTTCATTATTGGTGCCTGCTATCTTTCCACCTGTGTTGGAGGTCACTCACTTGCTTTTGCCTCTTCTTTTGAAGTATGGATTTCTGAGCCGGCAGTGATGATTTTCACACCTAATCAGCTGAGTACAGCAACCTACTGTGTCACCTTGCCCCAACTCGTATTGTGAAATGTTTTGCTGTTCTGCTGTGTAATAGACTAGCAGCAACAAGAGGTCATTTTGTTCATGTGTGTGAGGTCAGTGCTGTCAGTCCACTGGATTTGAACAGTGTGGTGTACATTGTGTACAGCTGAGAACATGATCCCACTAAAGCTTTCAATTTCATTATTATCAGACCAAGTTATAGGTTAATCCAAATCAACAATTTACCAGCCGTTGGAGTCAGCATCAGTGGCTGCTCTTCTTGTTTAATTTTAACGACTACAAGCAGATGTGGGTGGTAGGGTGGCTCAGTGGTTAGCACTGCTGCTCCACAGGGTAAGGGACCCAGGTTGGATTTCCGTCTTGGATGACTGTATGTTCCTTCCACACCTGAGCGGACTTCCTCTGGGTGTTCCGATTTCCTCCTGCAATCCAAACATCTGCAGATTAGGTAGATTAGCCGTGGGAAATGCAGGGTTACAGGGATAGAGTAGAGGGTTGGTCTGGGAGGGATGCTCTTCTGAGGGTCGTTGTGGACTCCATGGACTGACTGGTCTGCTTCCACACTGTAGGGATTACAGTCAGAGAGTCATAGAGATGCACAGCACAGAAACAAACCCTTCGGTCCAACGCATCAAAGCTGACCAGATACCCAACCTAATCGAATCCCATTTGCCAACACTTGACCCATATCCCTCTAAACCCTTTCTATCCTTATATCCTTCCAGATGCCTTTTAAATGCTGCAATTGTACCAGCCTCCACCACTTCCTCTGGCAGCTCATTCCATACACATACCAACCTCTACGTGAAAAAGTTGAACCTTAGGTCCCTTTTATAGCTTCCCTTTCTCACCCTAAACTTCTGCCTCTAGATCTGGACACCCATCCCAGGGAAAAGACCTTGTCTGCTTATCCTATCCATGCCCCTCATGATTTTATAAACTTCTATAACATAACCCCGCAGCCTCTGGTGTTCCAGGGAAAACAGCCCTGCCTTATTCATCCTCTCCCGACAGCTCGAACTGTCCAAACCTGGCAACATCCTTGTAAATCTTTTCTGAATCCTATCACAACATCCTTCCGATAGGTAGGAGACCAGAATTGCATGTAATATTCCAAAAGCAACCTAACTTCTGTGATGTGTGTTCCTTATTCCTCTAACAGTCCTCAAACTCAATTTTGTCAATTAGATTGTTGTGGAACATGCAGCATGAAAGTGATTCAGGCATCATTTGGACCCTCTGAAGTAGAGAGCTGAGTTATCTGCTTGGGCAGAAAAGTTGGTGACATCACTGAAACTAGAGCTGTCGAACCGCAAATGGTGTTTTCTTATAAATTCAAGGTTTCAGGACTAAAAGATGAACCATCCATGAGAGATTACATTCAGGCTGCAATGGGACAAACCTGATTGCAGTTCTGAGAAGATCTGCTGACCGCAGTTTTTCGAAATGTCCCAAGACGGGTGATCTCTTCACACAGTTTGTACATGATTTAATCAAATTACTGTTAAACTAATCAGCTTTTGTTAATGTGAGGCTGACTTTTGTATTGTTTCATATTGCTCTAAATATCAAAATAAATCAATTCAAGTTGTTGTATTTGTTGTGGACTTCAATCTTACTGCTGCTGTTTTTGCAGATAATCAATGCAGCGCCAAATTTTCCTCATTTCAAGCACAATTTAAGTAATATGTGGGGAAAAGTGAAAGGTTGCTGACTGAGAATGAATCTTCCTTTAATTAATTCAATGGCAAAACAGAAGTCTTTGCAGCACTACCTTCTCAGCTATATACATTATCAATTGTGGTTTCTAATCTGGTGAAACTAGTCTAGATAGGGTGACCTTTTATTGCTGTCTGCTATGCATAACAAGTTGTAAATGTGTTTGGTACACATGCATTTGACATTTAGTGAACAGCAGAAATCTTGCCACTTAGGTGTTTCATTATCTACCATTGTGTAATCTGCTCTTAGAAAATTGGATTCTTGCTGTGTGATAGTCATAGAGTCATACAGCATGAAAACAGACCCTTCAGTCCAATCAGTCCATGCCATCCAAGTTCACAAATTAAACTAGCCCCATCTGTCTGCGCTTGGCCCTTATCCCTTCAAACTTTTTCAATTCACATATTTATCAAAATTTATTTTAAATGTTTTAACTGTGTCTGCATCCACCACTTTCTCTGACAATTCATTCCACATGCCATAACACACTCTGTGTAACAAAGTTGCCCCCCACCTACCGTAAAAATATGCCCTCTCGTTTTGAACTCCTCCGCCCAAGGGAAAAGACCCCTGTCATTCACCTTATTGATGGCCCTCATGTTCTTATAAACCTTAATAAGGTCACCTCCTCCACCTCTTACATTCCATTGAATATCTGATCCAATTATTTACCAAATAGTAACAATTGCAGATCTTCGGGGGATTTTTGACGAGACAATAATTGGACTGTTAAGTCGGCTCCTGTTGTGATGTATGTGTTGACTCTTAAGAGCAGAGGATGTTTGACAATGTACTACTGACCTGATCCTGGTTAGTATGGCTGTTCTGCAGAGCTCTGTAGCTCCACAGCATATGTGAGAGACCAGGATAACTTTGTGCATTTGTTGGTGTACACAGTGTATATCTTTCATTAGCAAGTGTTGTCAAGTTACCGTTAATTAATTCGCTGCCAGGCAGAAGAGTTGGCAACATTTTACTCTTTTTGAAGAGGCAAATGTCTCTCGGGGAAGATTGTGATAAAATTGTGTCATACACAAGGACTTTAATGCAGGCACAAATACTGTACAAAATATTGAGGTTGCCAAAGGGCACATCTTAATGCCATTCCTGATGAGTATGCCATTAATGTGTAAGTAGTTCAAAGATTCTATTGAAAGCTCAGTAATTATGCCAGCAGTTAATATACTTAACAACTGAATTACTTTATCATAAAGAAACATATGTAGCAGGCATATTTATTTTGAATTTGTAATTTTATTTTATTAATTCACCTTCTGCAATGAATTGGAGAATGGGTGGGTTATCAGAATGAAATTAACAGAAGAAATACATTTTAAAATATATCCGATAGAATTGGGTTCCCTCTAAAAATATTTTGGGACAGTACAATTTCCTGATACTGGCAAGGTGGCCATCAGTGTGATCCTTTGGCAGGTGATGTCCCAAGTGATGGTCTTTGGGTCTGCCATCCACAAAAGGATGGCCAGATTTCTGAGGCTGCAGACCAAACCAGAGGTCATGATCATAGCCAACTGATTGGTTCCAACTTGAGACACCTCCTGTCCAGATGTGAATTTAAAAAAAATTAAATTCTGAGCAGAGCTACACGGTCACCCTTGTCAAGGGTAAATCCTTGCACTGGATATCCAGGCACCACACTCTGACCTTGCTCATACTGCTCCATGCAGCCACGTGCAAGGCTGCTCAGTGACAGCCCCAATAGTGATGTCCTGCCTCCAGAAAGCTTGCTCAGGGCAGAAGCAAGCCATTCCACTATGCTGATACCCAAATATGTAAATTTTCTCCCGACTCCATCTTCCAGCCCACCTTTGTGGTACGTGGAAGTTTCAGTTCGTAAAGAGCAGAGGATGTTTAGATTATACTCTTTACCTCCCAATGGAGGCACTGTGCAGCCACTGATTGGAGCTGAGGAAAGAATTGTTTCTGTCCATATTATGCTATTGCCACTGTAACATGCCACTGGTCTTGTTTCCTCTGTCAGGAATTCCTCGCTGTCATCTGTTTATTTGGAAATAGCTGAAAGTAGCAATTAGGAAGTGAGACACATTTATGACAGGAAGATTGAGGTAAGGTTTATCACATGGGGGATAATTGGTGGGGTGGCTGTGGATCATATGTCTTTTATACAATGACTGGCATTAATGCAGCATCTTTAATGAAGTAATGCATCCTAAACACTTCTTGGAGTCATATTAAACAAAATTTGACAAGTTACATTTGGTCAAGTTTTAGAATTCATACAGTATGGAAGTAGGCCATTTGGCCCATCAAGTCTATACCAATCCTCTGAAGAGTATTCCACCCTATAAACCTACATTCCCCATGGCTAACTCACGCATCCCTGGACACTAGGGGATTTTAGCATGGCCAATCCACCTAACCTGCACATAGAGTCATAGAGATGTACAGAACAGAAACAGACCCTTCGGTCCTCCTCGTCCATGCCGATCAGATATCCCAACCCAATCTAGTCCCACTTGCCATACCTGGCCCATATCCCTCCAAAGCTTTCCTATTCATATACCCATCCAGATGCCTTTTAAATGTTGCAGTCGTACTAGCTTCCACCACTTCCTCTCGCAGCACATTTCATACACGTACCACCCTCTGCATGAAAAGGTTGAGCCTTAGGCCTCTTTTATATCTTTCTCCTTCAACCCTAAACCTATGCCCTCTCGTTCTGGACTCCCCCACCCCAGGGAAAAGACTTTGTCTATTTATCCTATCCATGCCCCTCATGGTTTTATAAACCTCTCTAAGGTCACCCTTCAGCCTCCAATGCTCCAGGGAAAACAGCCCCAGCCTGTTCAGCCTCTCTCTATAGCTCAACTCCTCCAACCCTAGCAACATCCTTGTAAATCTTTTCGGAACCCTTTCAAGTTTCACAAAATCTTTCCGATAGGAAGGAGACCAGAATTACATGCAATATTCTAACAGTGGCCAAACCTCCTGTACAGCTGCAACATGACCTCCCAACTCCTGTACTCAATACTCTGACCAATAAAGGAAAGCATACCAAATGCCTTCTTCACTATCCTATCTACCTGCAACTCCACTTTCAAGGAGTTATGAACCTGCACTCCAAGGTCTCTTTGTTCAGCAACATTCCCTAGGACCTTACCATTAATTGTATAAGTCCTGCTAAATTTGCTTTCCCAAAATTATACTCCATCTGCCACTCCTCAGCCCATTGACCAGCAATGGGATCAAGATCCCATTGTAATCTGAAGTAACCTTCTTTGCTGTCCAGTATACCTCCAATTTTGGTGTCATCTGCAAACTTACTAACTATACCTCTTATGCTCATATCCAAATAATTTATATAAATGACGAAAAGAAGTGGACCCAGCACTGATCCTTGTGGCACTCCAGGCCTCCAGTCTGAAAAACAATCCTCCACCACCACCCTCTGTCTTCTACCTTTGAGTCAGTTCTGTATCCAAATGGTTAGTTCTCCCTGTATTCCGTGAATCTTTGGACTGTGGGGGAAACAAAGCACCCAAAGGAAATCCACACAGACACAAGAAGAACGTGCAAATTCCACACAGACAGTCTCCTAAGGGTGGAATTGAACCGGGTCCCTCATGCTGTCAGGCAGCAGTGTGAACCACTAAGCCACCATGTCACCTTAAAGAGGTACTAAACATCTTAAAAGGAGGGGAGTGGCAGAGGTTTAGGGAGATGCAGCTAAGGGCAAGGTGACTGCAGTGATTGGAATGAAGTTGGGCAGGTGGATCTCACTGAATAGGAGATCCCTGATTGGGGTTGTTAACCCGGGCCAATCAGGGACCCCTGGCTGACAGATATAAACAGCAGTCTCAGAGAGTTTCTTCACTCTAGGGACAGGCCCTGGACTATCTGCTTAGAGTTCATGTACATTGCAATGCAAATAAAGGGTGACTCAGTGACTCAATATTGGCCTCTATGTAGCTATTTCAGTGACCAATGAGGGAACAATTAAAATTAAGGATGCAGAAGAGGCCAGAATTGCAGACAAATGAAGCATATTGCCAAACAAGGAGATGTTTGAGTGAATTGGACCTGATGTGAGTTACAATATTGGTAGCAGGTTCTTGGATGAGGTCAATTTATGGAGAGAAGAAGATGAAGCAAAGTCAAAAGTGTGTTGGAATATTCAAGGGTAACAGAGTATTCAGGACAGTTTCATCAACAAATGGGCTGGAACATAGACACATTTAGGCAATGGATCATATACGTGGTCAGGAGATTTCCCTTGTGAGTGCAAGGTTACAACTAGTCTGGCACAACCTCAGACAGTTGCTAGAGAGAGTGATATTGTTGGTGACTGAGGAGATCCTTGCAGATTTTGAAGGCAATAGATTTGAGCTTCCCACTATTACATTGAAAAAAAGACATTCTTCCAAACAGAACAGGCTATCAGGCAATGATTGAAACAAATTAGCAACTGTGGGCAGGGTCAGGAGAGGTTGTGGTAAAGTGGAGCCGGGCTCTGTCAGTGTATGTGATATCTCCATTGTGTTCTCAGATGATGTTGCTAAGGGGCAGCACACAGCCGAGTAATGCGAGAAATAAAAGCTGTCTGAATTTGAAGAAACAAAAAAAAATCAAGCAACGTCTACATGACAGTATTGGGCCAAAACATTAGCCTTTGGCAAGATATAGTGAGATGGGAATTTACAAGTGGAAAATTGCTTTCCTTATCAGAAATAAAAAAAAACATGATTTCCATTCACATGATATATGTACTACAACCTATTTGGAACAGTGTGAATGGTTTTACTTCCTTGGATTTTAAAGTTGATATAAATGAAGCAAACATTTTTTTCTACAAATATATTGAAGTGGCTTCTTCAGTGATATCTACTGGGCAACACCAACACTTCTTTGGATCTTTAAGGGATCTGTGAAACTCATCTGCTGATATTTGAGAGAAAAACACTGATCGTATGAGTAGGTGGCTGTGTGCCTGTAGGTGTTTATGACTAACCGAGGAAATGACACTCACCCTGCAAATGTAAGAAAATGCTTTTACGCCATGGAGTGGCGCTGCCTTCTTTTGTTGCTCTAATACTGGAAGACACTTGAAGGAAGCAGAAAGCTTCAACAATTGCAAGCAAGAATTAATTAGAAACCAGTTTTCATTGATTTTCTGCCTTAACTTCTGAATTGCTTATCCTTGAGTCCTAATGTCGCAACTCTATTTAGGAGGAGGATTAAGGTGACATGGTGATAAGGTAGTTAAACTGTTGATTTGTCAAAGAATGAAAACAACAGTCTCATTGCCTTTCTTATTTTAAAGCTATAACACTCTGAAATCCTAACCTAGTTGAACATGTTTCCATAGCTGTGAAAGAAAAGGTGTTAATTGCTGCTTTAAAAATGCAATCAGGTTATTATTTTGACTAAAATAAGTAAAATAAGCAAGCGAGTTACAGGAAGGATATTATTAAGCTTGAGATGATTCAGAAGAGATTTCCCAGAATCTTGCCAGATATGAAAGGTTTGTGTTATAAAGACTGGATAGACTGGGACTTTTTTTCACTGGAGTGTCAGAGATTGAGAGACACCCTGATAGAAGTTTATAAAATAATGAGAGGTATTGCTAGAGTTAATGGTAGTTGTCTTTTCTCTAGGATGGGGGATTTCAAGACTGGGGGGGCACTTTTTTTAAGATGAAGGGAGAGAGATTTTAAAAAGATGTGAGGGGTGAATGTTTTACTCAGAGGTTGGTTTGCTTGTGGAATGAACCTCCTGAGCAAGTGGTGGATGTGGGTGCAATTACAATGTTTAAAAAGACACTTGGATAAGTACATGAACAAGAAAGGTTTGGAGCAATATGGGCCAGGAGCAGGCAGGTGGGACTAGTTTAGGAATATGTTCGGCACGGACTGGGTGGATGGAAGTGTCTGTTTCAGTGCTGTATGACTCTGTGACTCTATTAAAGTGCATACTCTAATATTTTATAAACTGCATGGAGATGCACAGCATAATGTTCTTGTAATTGGCAATTAACTTCTTTATTCTAAGGTTATATATTCATCTATTTAAATATATATGTACTTATCTGAGCTTACAATCCAGTTAGACATGAGAAACAGTTTTGAATCATAACTCTAGTGTAGTTTGTAAATTTAATGCAGATTTGCCTCAAAAGTTGTATAAAGCTAGATTTTTATCTTTAGGAGCAGGATTTGGACAATTTTCCAACTCTGAGTGCCTGATTTGAGAGAGAATGACAGTAAACATGAGATTTTCATTTCAGGGATGGGTAATAACTGAAGTCTGGTCCACTGTTTGCAGAAAATGTTTGGAGGCATTCATAGGGACAGCCATTTGATAAGGCACACCATTTAAAAGACAAGTTCAAAAGGTTTAGCTCAAACATCCATGAGACTGGAACAACTGCACCCAAGGGCCTAACATTACTTGATTGATAATACTTGCTCTGTAATGTTTCCTATCAGTAGCACAATGCAGTTTTAGGTACTTGCAGTTTCTGCTATCGATATATTTTATGACCAGGGTCTCGGCAATGTTCCCAAAGTTATTGAGGTTTCAGATATATATTCCAAATAATTAAGCTTCCAGATTAGGGGAATTAAATTAGTCCCTTCTTTATTCACCTGATTTCCCTTCATTGGTTGCAACAAGGTTAGTTTGCAAAGGATTCCTCTCTGTGGATGCCTTTCTCCCACACCAAATGAATGTATACTTTAAAAGGAGCCAACTTACCCAAGTTTCTTGAGTCACCAGAAACAGTCAGTCCTTAGTTACTAAACACAAAAAGAAATAATAAATTCAAAGGCAACACACACACACACACACACACACACACACACACACACACACACACACACACACACACACACACACACACACACACACAACACATATGCAAATCAATCTCTTTAGGTCTTCCACAAACAGTAGTTGATGGAATGTTGATAGTTAAGCAATTGATTTCGGGATTGTTGGCTTGTGTGGGTTCAAGGAAATCCAATAATCCTGCTGCTGGTAGTTGGTTAGCAGCACTCAGAGTGAGGAATCTGTTTTGCCTACAATGAGTGGGTGGTTCATTGACTTTGATTTTCACAACACTAAAGCACTCAAATGTTTGGGATGAATATTTCTTAAAGCTTTTCCATTCATTCATTTACCTTGACATAGTTTGCTACTTCTATGAATAGGCATGTAAGAATGGTAGGTTAGTGGTAGAGGACATAGGGACAATGGGGGAGGGGGGGGGGGAGCAAGGCTTTGTCGGGAGCTTTGAAGGCGATAAGATGGATGCAAAGTCATAGGTTGGCATGAATGCCCAAAAAATTTATCTTTCAATGATTCCTTTATCCAGGAGATGGCCAATGCCACCTTTTAGGGAATGTGAGCCACAAATTCTTTGAGACATTGCTGACTTTGTGAGGGTCTGGAAGATGCACCGAGAGTGTCTGCCACATCAGGAGTACAAGGTGCGGATTCATGATCCCAGCCCTTCAACCTTTGCAATAAACATTGGTGCATCAAGAATCTGATGTGAAATCCTGCAATTGGGTCCTGGATACAATTTAACAAGAAGTCTTCCAGCTCTTTGAAAATGCACCCCATAATATGAAAATTCAATGTTTGTGTGTGTAATGTTTAGATATGCACAGAATGTACAACCACGGACAAATAGTATTGTAACTGTGATTCCCCGGATATTTCATGGCCCTGGGTGTATGCATACTCCTGTCAATGATGTTCATTTGTTCATTGCAGATTAAATCATGGCAAGGGTATTCAATGTGCAACCAATAATGAAGTCAAATTCTGGCAACTCAGAGTGGAACTGATCATGGGCTGTGGTGCAGATAAGATGGGACACATGTTTGCCAGGGGAAATCCTGAACAAGAGAGGTGAAACTTAACATTAGAGTAAGATAATTTTGCTGAAAAATAAGGAAATGCTTTTCACACAAAAGGTAATGGCAATGTGAACATGTTGCCAAAGTTTTCAAGATAAATGGATGAAATTTATTTTAGATCTGAGTATCAAGGGAAATAGAGCAGAAGCAGACAAGTGGAAATGATGTATAGATCAGCCACGAACAAAGCCAATGGAGGATCTGAAGGAACTGAATGTTCTTAGCTCCAGTTCCTATCTTCCACAGCTGATTTTTCCTGAGATCTTCAACTTTCAGGAGCGGGACATCTGCTGAAGCAACTGCAGAATTCCAGTGTTACTTTTTTTATCAATGTGCAATGGACACAATATTGATGCTAGTGTATCCTATATGCAGGGTTACTTTGTTCAAGCAAAGAAGCCTATTCATGAAACTAGTTTCAAAGCCAGTTACTTCTATGTTCTCAGGACACCTGAGGTGCAGCATAAAGCCATTCCTGAAGTTCATGGTGCAGCATTTACTCTGTTTGCCCTGTAATACTATTATTTAATGTGCCTGTGCGTGTGCCACTGGGATTAGGAAACCAGGTTTATTCACATATCTTGTGACACACTGCAGTCACTCGGAATCCTGCCTGAACAACACCAATCTAAAATAGATTTCATATTCCTTCCTTTACTTTCTGCAACATTTCTGGACAGCTCGCATGTCAAGTAGAGGCACTAATTGCCATTGAGCTGAAATAGGCAGGTGTTCTGTCTGGAAGTAAGGAAACTGTCTTTTTATTTCTTAATAGGCTGACAGGTTTTCTTCACAGAGCTGTTTCATGACATAAGAGGAGACAAAAACTAGTAAGGAGGAAGAAACTAAATTTCAGTGTAGTGTGCAAATAATACTTAACTAGGTTTTGATACTCCTTCAGTGGAGCAAAAGAGATCATTGTTTTGAGGTTGTACCTGAATGTATTTGAAATGTCTCGAAGAGCTCTTTACAACTTCATTCTGACAAAGCGCTGTCATCCAAACTGCTCACAGCTTTTGTGAATAGAATTTTAACCTGGAGCAATGCATGATTTGCAGTGCGGTTATGATGGCTTAACATTGACAAAATGCCAATCAGGTGTAGCCAACTCAAATCCATTGACTCTGAAGTTTAACTGAAGTAAGTTGGGTTGCTTGCACACAAGTCCCTGGAGAGAGTTCCATGTTTCTGACATTAATTGCTGAGTTAAGGCAGTATTTGAGTAGAATTTCAAATTTAACAATGCATCCACAGGCAGTGGTTTGAGGTGTTATTTCTTACACCCTTAATAATCTCCAGTGCTGGGGCAATGGATTCATTTTTATGATCACAGAAACAATTGTGTCATTATTTTATCACAAAGCCAACACTGTTTATAAACCACTTTGCAGATTTTAGCAAATCTTATTTCTTGATCAAGTTTCTCTCCCTGACTCCCTGTTCTAAACCACAAAATGCAGTTCTTCAGACAGCAAACCAGTTTATACTTCAACCTTTCGCACTCCTGATATTAGACAAATTCAACACACAGGACGCAACCATAACTAGTTCATGTTCAGTAATATTAAAGAAAAACAACTACATAATTCAAAGTGATTAATACATTCCAAGAATCAATAATGCATTAGTTTGCAGAGGTTTTGCGTACGTGCATCTGAGCTTGTGTGTGTGTGTGTGCATCTGAGTGTGTGTGTGTCTGTCTCTGTGTGTAAGTGTGTGTGTGTGCAAATACACATGTGAGCATTGTCTTAGACTGCTTCCACCAACCTCATGGGCAGCAAGTTCCAGATCATTGTCTTTCGCCACCTAGATGGTCTTCTTCACACTCTCCTGTTTCTTTTGCCCAAAACCTGAGAATCTGTGCACACTCATATGTACCAATGGAAATAACCTTCCCATATCAGTTGCCAGCGAAAGCAAAACGAAGAACATAGCATAACTCAAGGGGGTCCATCAAACTCTTCAATATTGCAGCAAAAACTCATTACTCAACTATTTTCTTATCTACTCGTGGTACCTCATTTGTTCACATTTCTTGAACTGAGAGGTTTCTTTCGACAGTCAAAGTTTGGGAGAAGATTTGTAGCTCGGGTGCTCGTTGTTGTGGTTCTGTTCGCCGAGCTGGGAATTTGTGTTGCAAACGTTTCATCCCCTGTCTAGGTGACATCCTCAGTGCTTGGGAGCCTCCTGTGAAGCGCTTCTGTGATGTTTCCTCCGGCATTTATAGTGGCTTGTCTCTGCCGCTTCCGGTTGTCAGTTCCAGCTGTCCGCTGCAGTTGCCGGTCGACCTGGACCCAATATACCAGCCACTGCAGCGGACAGCTGGAACTGACAACCGGAAGCGGCAGAGACATTTCTTTCTACATTTCCATTATATCAAAATGGGTGGCATGAAGCCTATCTTTGATTGGATCGTGGATGAGAAATGAGAAGACCACCATCAAGAATTGTGACAACATTAAATTCTCATTGAAATTTGTTATTGTGATCCTGATAACCACAACCTAAAGTGACAAGCTTTTAAGTGGCTTTTGAGCTACAGTTATCCAAATAGAAATAAAGCAAAATGTGCTCCAAGTTGAATTATTTTATATTGCTAAATTCTTACATTGATGATGAATTAAATAACTTTTAAAATAAAATGTTGGAAAATATGAAAGAAAATCTAATTTGCCACTTAGATTACCAGTAACTCCTTGCTGCAGCCCTGCTTCCAGAACATCTTGAGGATCCTTCTCACCCCTCCATGCATCTCAAGTTGGGACCTATTCCCACTCTTTTATCCTCCGACTTGTATCTATAACCCTCTTCCACACTCACCCATGTGGTGCATCACTTTCTTGAACTTGGAGTGACCTTATAGAGGTTTATAAAATCATGAGGGCAATACAGTAAACATGGGAATTTCGCTTCAGAGCTGGTAATAACTGGCTCACTGTTTGCAGAAAATGTTTGGAGGCATTCACAGGGACAGCCATTTGATAAGGCACACCATTTAAAAGACAAGTTCAAAAGGTCTTGTCTATGCTCCCCATGTCAAGTTATGCCACTCCATTAACCGTATGCCTCATTATACATTTTTGAGGAAGAACGCAAGCATCCATGAGACTGGAACAACTGCACCCAAGGGCCTAACGTTACTTGACTGATAATTCTTTCTCGGTAATGTATCCTGTCAGTTGCAGAAATTATTGACAAGGATGTTGCTAGGATTGGAGGGTTTGAGCTATAGGGAGAAATTGAATAGGCTGGGGCTGTTTTCCCTGGAGCGAGGGAGGTTTAAGGATCACTTTATAGAGGTTTATAAAATCAGGAGGGGCATGGATAGGGCAAATAGACAAGGTCTTTCTCTGGAGTGGGGGAGTCCAGAACTAGAGGGCAGAGGTCTAGGGTGAGAGGGGAAAAAATTAAAAGGGACCTCAGGGGCAACTTTTTCGTGCAGAGGGTGGTTCGTGTATGGAATGAGCTGCCAGTGGAAGTGGTGGAGACTGGTACAAATACAACATTTAAAAGGCATCTGGTTGGGTATACGAATAGGAAGGGTTAAGAGGGATTTGGGCCAAGTGCTGGAAAATGGGATTAGATTAGATTGCGATATCTGGTCGGCATGGACAAATTGGACCAAAGAATCTGCTTCTGTGCTGTACATCTCTATGACCCCATGACTTGTTCTTGTTCAAAATCTAGATCAAATCCAAAGTTGAATTCTAGTGCTGTACAAGTGCAGGTCCTGATGGTTTTTTTACAATGCATGTTTGGATAGTGGGCTCGTTTGTTGCTTCCCTGCTTGAACCCTAGCTGGGAATGATGTCTTGAGGAGGCCGATTGTTGCTGAACAAAGAGTTTTTGGAATGCAGCTTCATAGTTCCTTGAAAGTGGATTCCCAGGTAGACAGGATTGTGAAAAAGGCATTTGGGGGCATGCTTGCCTTTATTGGTCAGTGCATTGAGTATAAGACATGGGGGGTCTATATGGTATATTGGTTAGGCCACTATTGGAATGTTGCATTCACTTCTGGTCCCCTTGCTAGAGGAAGGATGCTTTGAAACTTGAAGGGGTTCAGAAAAATTTACAAAGATGTTGCCAGAGTTGAAGTTTTTGAATGATAGGGAGAGACTGAATATTTACCCTGGATCATCAGAGGCTGAGGGGTGACCTTAAAGAGGTTTATAAACCCCAGGATGGGGCAACCCAGAACTAGAAGGCATGGGTTTATGGTGAGATGGGAATGATTTAAAAGGGACCTCAGGGGCATCCTTTTCACACAGTGGGTGGTGCATGAATGGAATGAGCTGCCAGAGGAAGTGGTAGAGACTGGTGCAATCACAACATTTAATGGCATCTGGATGGGTATATGAATAGGAAAGGTTTCAAGGGATATGGGCCAAATGCTACCAAATAGAACTAGATTAGAATGTCTGGTCAGCATGGATGAGTTAGACAGAAGGGTCTTTTCCATGCTGTACAACTCGATGACTCTATGACTGTAAATTGTGTCGTCTCAGTTTTACTCCATGAATTCTATCTGCCACAGTTTCGCCAAGTTACTTACTTAGCCAAATGTCCCATTGGAACATAAGGAAAGGGGTAGGTCATTCACCGTGTAAAGGATGATCTGCTATAGATTCATTGAATCATAGAGATGTGCCGCACAGAAACAGACCCTGTGATCCAGCTCATCCATGCTGACGGATATCCTAAACTCGTCTAGTCCCATTTGCCACCAGGTGTCCCTTATCCCTTCCTATTCATATACTCATCCATATGCCATTTAAATATTGTAATTGTACCAGTCTCCACCACTTCTTCTGGCAGCTCATTCCATAAAGGCACCACCCTCTACATGAAAATGTTATCCCTTTTAAATCTTTCCTCTCTCACCCTAAACCTATGCCCCCCCCCTTAGTTCCAGACTTCCCCCCCCGAAGGAAAAGACTTTGTCTATTTATCCTATCCATGCCCCTCTTGATTTATAAACCTCTATAAGGTCACCTCTCAGCCTCCCATGCTCCAGGGAAAACAGCCCCAGCCTATTCAGTCTCTCCCTTTAACTCAAACCCTCCAATCCTGGCACCATCCTTGTCAATAATTTCTGAACCCTTTCAAGTTTCACAACATACTTCCTGTAGGAAGGAGACCAGAATTGTACATAAAAGTCCAGAAGTGGCCCAACCAATGTCCTGTACAACCGTAACATTTAATGTGATCCTGGCTGAACAAATACTTCACTGCTTCCTCAACCTTTACTGTAATACAGTTAATGACTGTGCTATACTCTGGGATGCAGAATTTCCAAGATTCACCATCCTCTGAGTAAAAAAACCCATCTGTCAGGGTGATGTCTTCACCAAAATTAACATTCCAGCCTCTGCCTTTGGTCTTTCTGCTGGTTATAGAATCATAGAAATGTATAGCATGGAAACAAACCCTTCGGTCCAATCAGTCCATGCCGGCCAGATACCCCAACCCAATCTAGTCCCACCTGCCAGCATCTGGCCCATATCCCTCCAAACCTCCATACCCATCCAAATGTCTTCTAAATGTTGCAATTGTACCAGCCTCCACCACTTCCTCTGGCAGCTCATTCCATACATGTACCACCCTCTGTGTGAAAAAGTTGCCCCTTAGGTCTCTTTTATATCTTTCTCCTTTCACCCTAAACCTATGTCCTCTAGTTCTGGACTCCCCAACCCCAGGGAAAAGACTTTGCCTATTTTCCTTATCCATGCCCCTCATAATTTTGTAAACCTCTATAAGGTCACCCCTCAGCCCCCAATGCGCCAGCCTGTTCAGCCTCTCCCTATAGCTCAAAGGTTCTTCTGCAAATATTTCTTCCTTTGTTCCAACGTATTCTTTTCATGTCGTGAAACACATGAGCTGATGTTTGATAACTTCAGAGCTTTTGCAATGTCAGTAGCTTTCTTGAGAGTAACTTTGTCTGTTCTTGGAAGTCTTGTTCTCATCATGGAATCTCTAATGACTCAGACAATCCTCCTTCTGAGATCCTCTTTCAGATGTTGAAATTTGAAGGATTGTGCTAGGTATTCAGCACCATCACACACTGATCTATCGTACCTTTGCTCTCCTGAGCTCTCATGTTGAACACATAGTGCTCAAAGTAACTGGAATAGAGGATTCAAAGTCCATTTACACAGCTTTTAAAATCTCTGCTATGTAGCAACTTGGCTCCTGAGCAAAATATACGGTGCATAAGAACATAGAAACAGGGGTAGGCCTTTTTGCCCCTTCAGCCTGTCCTGCCATTTAATAAGATCATGCTGATCTTTGAACTGATACCACATACCTGATTTTGACACTTATCCTTAATATCTTTGCTCAGCAAAAAAATCTCAGATTTAAAATTAACAACTGAGCCAGCAAACACAGCCATTTGTGGAGGGGAATTCCAACTCCACACTATGTATAGAAGTGCTTCCTAACACTGAATGATCCAGCCCTGTGTCTCAGAATATGCTCCCTTGTTCTAGAATCTTCAAGCAGTGAAAATAGTTTATTTTTATCTATCCTGCCTTTTCCTGTTAATAGTTTGAAGATTTTTTTAATCAGATAATCCCTTCACCTTCAAAATTCTAGAGAACACAAGTCCCTACAAAGTGCAATATCTCTGATGTGCATGCATTGATCTTTTAGTTCGTCTTTTTTTTCTGGAGTTTTCCACAACTTTAAATGGTGCCTTTTCTTTCAACTTGATTGCGCATATCTAATGCTATTTCCAGGTAATACACGACAGCTAATTACCTATTATAGTGTTACTTAATTCTCCATGTAGTTATTTAGCTTGGGTAGTAGGTTTTATTTCCCACTTCTTTGCATTTTTCTCCCATTACATGTTGGTCATTAAGCTACAAGAGAAATTGCAGACATGCTGACAACTCGAAATCTAATAATTATTATTGCAAAGCCACGAGGACATTTTCAGACAGATATATTTAAAGACATTCTATTGGAAAGATTAGTTCCATATGAATACCTAATTCAGCTGAGGTAATTTTCACTTTTATCCAGCAGTTTGATCTGACAGGAAGTATTTCTGGGCTAATGGTAGTGCCTTAGAAATTGTGTATGTCAGCCTGGCTGAATCTGTTAGTTGCCTTGCTCATTTGAGCTTTGTTGACTTGTAGAAGGCACTTCACTATTATGTTCCATGTTATTGAAAATGATTTTTTGTGCTTATTTTAAATATTTATTGTTTTTCCTATTACCCATTGCATAAGCTGTCCTTATTTCCTACATGAAAATATTAATGGCAAACACCAGAGCCTTGAGCAATAAGGCCCTGCTGCATTCTTTTATGCTTTTTCTGAACAGATGAGGAACTATAGGGTTGTATCATACATTAATATGAGAATGGCTTGCTGTGAAGCCCAGGTGTAATAGTTTTCTAACAGATATACTTCATTCTTTGTTGTGATAAGTGCCGCAGTTTAAGCACCTGGAGGTTTTGATTCTGGTTTTCATTTACTCTGACAGAGTTGCTGATTTATCTAAAAGTACATTTTGTGCTGCTTTGTATTTCTCACCTTAATTATTTTCTGTCTCATAGTTACTTGAAAGGAAACTTCAGGCAGCACAGTTATTACCCTAATTATTAAAGGCTTGGACCACCATTCCACTGACTGGAATTTTCTTTTCTTTTTTATGTTATAGTAAAATTTGGAGTAGATAGATTTAGAATTTTAACCTCTGTAGGGGACACAATAGCCTAATGGTATTATTACTGGACTCTTCATCCAGAGACCCAGGTAATGTTCTAGGGCCCTGGTTCAAATTCTGCCATGGCAGATGGGGACATTTGAATGCAATAAAAATCTGAAATTAAAAGTCTGAGAATGGCCATGAATTAATTGCTGGAACAATCCATCTGGTTCACTTCAGTTCTTTAGCGATTAAAAGTGCCATCCTTACCTAGTCTGGACGACATGTGACACCAGACCCACAGCGATGTGGTTGACTCTTGAATGTCAATAAATGCTGGCCTAGCCAGCAATGCCCTTATCCCATGAATGAAAAAAAAAATTCCATCATAATACCAGGAAACCATACATGAGGTTGCCCAGCATTATTTGTGTACAAAGAGAACAACAACTCCAGGCAAGGAGAAGATATGTGTTTTAGTGAAAATATATAAATGTTACAGTCTGAGCTCTGTTACACCGCTATCCTAAACGGCTCCATTTCGGAATGGCAGGCAGTGACCAGTGGGGTACCGCAGGGATCAGTGCTGGGACCGCATCTTTTTACAATATATGTTAATGATATAGAAGATGGTGTTAGTAATAACATTAGCAAATTTGCTGATGATACTAAGCTGGGTGGCAGGGTGAAATGTGAGGAGGATGTTGGGAGATTACAGGGTGACCTGGACAGGTTAGGTGAGTGGTCAGATGCATGGCAGATGCAGTTTAATATGGATAAATGTATGGTTATCCACTTTGGTGGCAAGAACAGGAAGGCAGATTACCACCTAAATGGAATCAATTTAGGTAAATAGGCAGTACAAAGAGATCTGGATGTTCTTGTACACCAGTCAATGAAGGTAAGCATGCAGGTACAGCAGGGAGTGAAGAAGGCTAATAGCATGTTGGCCTTCATAACAAGAGGGATTGAGTATAGAAGCAAAGAGGTTCTTCTGCAGCTGTACAGGGCCTTGGTGAGACCACACCTGGGGTACTGTGTGTAGTTCTGGTCTCCAAATTTTGAGGAAAGACATTCTAGCTATTGAGGGAGTGCAGTGTAGGTTCACGAGGTCAATTCCTGGAATGGCGGGACTGAAAGACTAGAGCGACTGGGCTTTTTTACCCTTGAGTTTAGAAGACTGAGAGGGGATCTGATTGAAACATATAAGGTTATGAAAGGATTGGACACTCTGGAGGCAGGAAACATGTTTCCGCTGATGGGTGAGTGCCGAACCAGAGGACACAGCTTAAAAATACGGGGTAGACCATTTAGGATAGAGATGAGGAGAAACTTCTTCACCCAGAGAGTGGTGGCTGTGTGGAATGCTGTGCCCCAGAGGGCAGTGGAGGCCCAGTCTCTGGATTCATTTAAGAAAGAATTGGATAGAGCTCTCAAGGATTGTGGAATCAAGGGTTTTGGAGATAAGGCAGGAACAGGATACTGATTAAGGATGATCAGCCATGATCATATTGAATGATGGTGCAGGCTCAAAGGGCAGAATGGCCTACTCCTGTACCTATTGTCTATTGTCTATCCTGTTATTTCTGTTTGCACACCATTGACCTGTACTGAATGTCATCAACGTGCTGTCTTTGATCAATGGATGTCAGGTAAACACACCTTGAACAGTTTGAGCTTATTTTTATCAGATCAGTTCCTTTTAACATTGTGATCAGTGACAACAATGGTCAATCAATCTCTCACATCAAATAATTTTAGCTTCAAGTGAGAAGTCTCATCATTCTTCAGGTTGTGAAATGTTGATGTTCAAGCTATCGGCATCCTCAATATTGACTTTAGATCCCATGGAGTGTCACAGCATCAAGTTAAACACGGACAAGCAAATGTCCTTACTGTCAGTCCATCTCCCAGTTGATGAAGCAGAAATCTTCTGTGTGACCACCGCTTGGAAGAATTGTTGAGAGTGGCCCAGGATATATTCTTGTGAGGAGGAAGCTAGTTGTCCATTCACCAAGTGTGGCTCAAGAGCTAAACTAGTGACCAAACTCATCAAGTTCAGAAGGACATAACTGTCCACTGTGTTTGCAGCAAGTGGTGATTGAACCAGAAAGAGAGAAAAATGAATTTGATCTTGGTGTCTCTCTCTCTCTCTCTCTCTCTCTCTCTCTCTCTGTTTGCCACAGATGCATCTGTCCATGACCATATTGATCAGCATGAACATACTATAGTCTCTCTTCACTTTAGGATACCCTTAACTGTGTTGTGTGGCACTGCTATGAAGCTACGTGGGACAGACTTCAAATCGATGTAGCAGTTTGAAACTGAACATTCATATAGTATTGGAGCTATCAGCTGCAGCAGTGGAATTATATTCAACCACAATCTATAACTTCCTGGCCAGGCGTAAATCATTTGGATGTGAACAAAGGAGCTATAGTTAGTACGTTTGCAGATGACACCACAATTGGAGGTGTAGTGGACAGTGAATGTTGGTATAGTTGGACCAATAGGCTGAGGAGTGGCAAATGGTGTTTAATTTAGATAAATGTGACGTGCTGCATTTTGGGAAAGCAAATCTGAGCAGGACTTATACACTTAATGGTAAGGATCTAGGGACCGTTGCTGAGCAAAGAGACCTTGGAATGCAGGTTCACAGTTCCTTGAAAGTCGATTCGCAGGTAGAAAGGATAGCAAAGAGGGCGTTTGGTATGCTTTCCTTTATTGGTCAGAGCGTTGAGTAAAGGAGTTAGGAGGTCATGTTGTGGCTGTACAGGACATTGGTTAGGCCACTTTTGGAATATTGCATGCAGTTCTGGTTTCCTTCCAATCGAAAGATGTTGTGAAACTTGAAAATGTTCAGAAAAGAGTTACAAGGATGTTGCCAGGGTTTGAGCTATAAGGAGAAGCTGAATAGGCTGGGGCTGTTTTCACTGGAGGCTGAGAGGTGACTTTATTGGGGTTTATAAAATTATGAAGTGCATGGATAGGATAAATAGACAAAGTCTTTTCCCTGGGGTCGGGGTGTCCAGAACTAGAGGGCATAGGTATAGAGTGAGAGGGGAAAGATATAAAAGAGACCTAAGGGGCAACCTTTTCACACAGAGGGTGGAGTGTGTTTGGAATGAGCTGCCAGAGGAAGTGGTGGAGGCTGGTATAATGACTACATTTAAAAGGTATCTGGATGGGTATATGAATAGGAAAGGTTTAAAGGGATGTGGGCCAAGTGCTGTTAAATGAGACTAGATTCAGTAAGGGTATCTGATCAGCATGGACACATTGGACCAAAATTCTGGATCTGGTATTGTGTAACGAACCAGAATTGGTCAGTGACCTCGAAGTGAAGGAGCCATTGGGAAGTAGTGACCATAATACAATAAGCTTCAATCTGCAATTTGAGAGGGAGTGGGTACAATCTGAAGTGACAATATTTCAGTTGAATAAAGGGAAATATGGAGCTATGAGGGAGCAACTGGCCAAAGTTCAATGGTTTAATACCTTAACAGGGAAGACCGTGGAGGAACAATGGCAGATATTTCTGTGTATAATGCAGAAGATGCAGGATCAGTTCATTCCTAAAAGGAAGAAAGATCCCAGGAGGAGACATGGGCGGCCGTGGCTGACAAGGGAAGTAAAGAAACATATAAGGTTAAAAGAGAAAAAGTATAACTTAGCGAAGATAAGCGGGAAAACGGAGGACTGGGAAGCTTTTAAAGAACAACAGAGGATTAGTAAGAAGGAAATACGCAGAGAAAAAATGAGGTACGAAGGTAAACTGGCCAAGAATATAAAGGAGGATAGTAAAAGCTTTTTTAGGTATGTCCAAGGCAAAAAAATGGTTAGGACAAAAATTGGGCCCTTGAAGACAGAAGCAGGGGAATATATTACTGGGAACGAAGAAATGGCAGAGGAATTAAATGGGTACTTCAGATCTGTGTTCACTGGGGAAGACACAAGCAATCTCCCTGAGATAACAGTGGCTGAAGGACCTGAACTTAAGGGAATTTCTATTTGCCAGGATTTGGTGTTGGAGAGACTGTTAGGTCTGAAGGTTGATAAGTCTCCGGGACCTGATGGCCTACATCCCAGGGTACTGAAGGAGGTGGCTCGGGAAATCGTGGATGCGCTGGTGATTATTTTCCAGAGTTCAATAGAATCGGGGTTGGTTCCTGAGGATTGGAGGGCGGCTAATGTTGTGCCACTTTTTAAGAAGGGTGGGCGGGAGAAAGCAGGAAATTATAGACCAGTTAGTCTGACCTCAGTGGTGGGAAAGATGCTGGAGTCTATTATAAAGGATGAAATTACGGCACATCTGGATAATAGTAACAGGATAGGACAGAGTCAGCATGGATTTATGAAGGGGAAATCATGCTTGACTAATCTTCTTGAATTTTTTGAGGATGTAACTCGGAAGATGGACGAGGGAGATCCAGTGGATGTACTGTACCTGGACTTTCAGAAAGCTTTTGATAAAGTCCCACACAAGAGGTTAGTGAGTAAAATTAGGGCGCACGGGATTGGGGGCAAAGTACTAGATTGGATAGAGAATTGGTTGGCTAATAGGAAACAAAGGGTAGTGATTAACGGCTCCATTTCGAAATGGCAGGCAGTGACCAGTGGGGTACCGCAGGGATCCGTGCTGGGACCGCAGCTTTTTACAATATATGTAAATGATATAGAAGATGGTATCAGCAATAACATTAGCAAATTTGCTGATGACACAAAGCTAGGTGGTAGGGTGAAATGTGATGAGGATGTTAGGGGATTACAGGGTGACCTGGACAAGTTAGGTGAGTGGGCAGATGCATGGCAGATGCAGTTTAATGTGGATAAATGTCTGGTTATCCACTTTGGTGGCAAGAACAGGAAGGCAGATTACTACCTCAATGATATCAAATTAGGTAAAGGGGCTGTTCAGAGAGATCTGGGTGTTCTTGTCCACCAGTCAATGAAGGCAAGCATGCAGGTACAGCAGGTCGTGAAGAAGGCTAATAGCATGCTGGCCTTCATAACAAGAGGGATTGAGTATAGAAGCAAAGAGGTGCTTCTGCAGCTGTACAGGGCCCTGGTGAGACCACACCTGGAGTACTGTGTACAGTTCTGGTCTCCAAATTTGAGGAAAGACATTCTGGCTATTGAGGGAGTGCAGCGTAGGTTCACGAGGTCAATTCCTGGAATGGCAGGATTGCCTTACACGGAAAGACTGAAGCGACTGGGCTTGTATACCCTTGAGTTTAGAAGACTGAGAGGGGATCTGATTGAAACGTATAGGCTTATGAAAGGACTGGACACTCTGGCAGGAGGGAACATATTTCTGTTGATGGGGGAGTGCCGAACCAGAGGACACAACTTAAAAATACGGGGTAGACCATTTAGGACAGAGATGAGGAGAAACTACTTCACCCAGAGAGTGGTGGCTGTGTGGAATGCTCTGCCCCAGAGGGCAGTGGAGGCCCAGTCTCTGGATTCTTTTAAGAAAGAATTGGATAGAGCTCTTAAAGATAGTGGAGTCAAGGGGTATGGAGATAAGGCTGGAACAGGATACTAATTAGGAATGATCAGCCATGATCATATTGAATGGCGGTGCAGGCTCGAAGGGCAGAATGGCCTACTCCTGCATCTATTGTCTATTGTCTATTGTCTAAAAGGTCTGTTTCCATGTTGTATGTCTCTATGATTCTATGACGCTATCCCACATTTCACTATTACCATGAAAACAGGAGATCAATCTTGGCTGAATGAAGAATACAGGAAGACAAGCTGCAAGCAGCACCAGGCAGATTCAAAAATGAGGCTTCAACTTGGTGAAGCTACAACACAGGACTAAGTGCATTCCAAACAATGGAAGGAGCATATAGAAGTAAGAGTGCAGCCACTCCATCAACCAAAAGATCTGATCCAAGCCCTGCAGATCTGATCATGAATGTTGGTGAACAATTAAACAAGAAGGAGGAAATTCTAAAAAATATCCCTGTACTTAACAACAAGGAAGCCCAGTACATCAATGCAAAGTCAAGGCTGATGCAGTTGCAATCATTTTCAGCCAGAAATGCTGAGTGGATGATACATCGCGGTCTCCTCCTGAGATTACCAGATTCACAGATGCTAATCTTCAGTCAATTTTATCCTGATAACATTCCAGCAATAGTACTGAAGACATACTCTACATATTGCTATGCCACTAGCTAAGTTACTCCAGTACAACTACAACACTACCATTTATCCAGCAATGTGAAATATTGCCCAGATATTTTCTGTCTTCAAAACAGAACAAATTCAACTCAGCTAGTTACTCCCCCAATGGTCTAACCATTTGCAAAGTGATGGAAGGGGTTGTCACAATGCTATAGAAAACATTTTTCCAAGTACCTGCATATATTTCTGCTCCAGGACATCTCTGCAGGAGCTCCTCACGGCCCATCCGCTTCAGCTGCTCTATCAACGACCTTGCCTCCATCATAAGGTCAGGAGTGGAGATGTTCTCTGATTGCACAATGCTCAACGTCAATTTGCAACTCTTCTGATACTGAGGCAGTCTATGTCCAAATATCAATTTCCAGGTTTGGGCTGACAGTGACAACTGACCTTTGCATTACACAAGTTCCAGCAATGACTATCTCCCTAAAGGGAGAATATAACTATTGCCCTTAACATTCAACAGCACTACAATCACTCAACTCTCCATATCAATGTCCTGGTGAGTTACAGAAATTGCACTGAACCAACCATTTAATAGTGAAGCAAAAAGAGCAAGTAAAATAATGGAAATTCTACAGTAACTAACTCCTGCTCTCCCCCCCCCCCCCCCCCCCCCCAGTGTCTGTCCATCACCAAAAAGGCACAGTTACTTGGATAGATGCAACTCCAACACTCTAAGCTTGGCACCTACCACAACATTGCAGCCCACTTGATTGGCACCCCACCACCATCTTTAAAACTTACTCCCTTTATCAAATACACATAGTGGCAGCAATGTGTAGTACCTAAAGGATGCACTGCACTGCTGCAACTCACACTGACTCCTCCAACAGCGATTTCCAAACCCAGAAGCTTGACTATCTACAAGGACTGAGCAGCAGATGCATCAGAACATTTCCACTGGCAAGTCCTTCCTGACTTGTAATGATAATGTTGTTTGTTTACTGTCACTAAGTCAAAATCCTCGCATTCTCAACTTAACAGCATTGTGGATATTCCCCCCAAGTATTGCATCAGTTTAAGAAGACAGCTCATCACCACTTTCTCAAGGTCAATTAGGGAATGAAAATATGTATTCGTTTGGCCAGCAGTGCCCACACTCTATGAATGAACAGAGGAAAGAAAGTATTTGGTGTTCTCATGGATTGCCTGAGCACCTTTTCCACATTATCAATATTAATCATATTCCTTATAATCCTACAATATAAATACTTTTGAGTGCCAGTTTCCTACTGAACATTCAATGACAAATAATAAATTCATACAGTGCTATCCTAAAATTACCACACCAACAGGATGGTGGAATAGAGTCATATAGCATGGAAACAGTCCTTTTTGTCCAACCAGTCAATGCCAACATTAATCCCAAACTAAACTAGCCCCACTTGCCTGCACTTGGGCCATATCCCTCTGAACCTTTCTTATTCGTGTATTTATCCAAATGCCATTTAAACGTTGTAACTGTGTTCGCATCCATCACTTCCTCTGGTAGTTCATTCCTCAAATGAACCACTCTCTGTGTAAAAAAGGTTGCTTCTCACATCCTTTTTAAATCTTTCTGCTCTCACCTGAAATATATGTCCCTTAGTCTTGAGATCTCCCACCATGGGGAGGAAATTATTACTTAATTGTTTCCATTCAGTGTCATTTCCTTTGACATTGTTGTCAAATTCCATGGAATCATGAAGATTCCGCACTTTATCCAGGACCAAGCGCAATGGATAGTGAATGTTAGTAATGCTGAAGTTCCTGAATCAACATTTTTATTTAAAAAATAATTGGAATATAAGTTGCTGACATTTGGTATAATATCATCAGGATGATATTTGTTTTAGTAGGTTCACAACAGAAACATTTGATGAATCTCAATGTTGCATTTCATCTTCAGTCACCTTTGTATCTCATTCCCTTGTTGTAGTGTTAGTAAGTGAGGACATACATCAACAAATCATTATTTTCTTACATGTTTCATTAGTATAAATTATATATCTTTTTATATTTTAAACAGCTTTCTTTTGAATTGACTGTATGCCATCACTGATGCCTTGGGTAAGCATGAACAATGGATGTAATGTTAGTAGGGTAAATATTTGCTTCAAGAAGATAAACAAACATCAAAAAGCAAACACTGGATACTTAAGTGCTTATCAGGCAGTTACTTTAGAAGAGACAATGAGCTGAATTAAGTTATTAAATATGATTAAAATACACACCAGTCAAAATACGTAAAATTGAATTGAACAAAACACTATAGTCAAAAGCAAGGTAATTCAAATTCTCAACAGTGAAAAGACATAGGGGAATTTCACATTGACATCAGGCTCTCTGTCTGAGGAATTGTTGAGTCTAAGGCTGTCCATCCTTTCGGAATTGAGACCAGACAAATATGCCACAGAGAGGCTATACGTGATTTTACAAGAGATGTTGCACACACAAAAAAAATCAAACTCTGCTGACAACAAATTCTTATCTGCTATTGCAAAAGATTTGTTCTCCTTTGGTGTAAATCCACCAACCATGTACATATCCTTGTGCAAGCTTTCAATGACTTTAAATATGAAAAAATGCAATTGAACTGTAATCTAAATTGTCCTTGCCTTAAAACACACTGAGAAACACACAAGTTAAGTGTTTGCTGCTAAATACTTAGTGTTTGCAAATAAAAAAACTCTTGGAGCTTGTATTTGTATTTCTTAGATTTCCATAGATGAGAAATTTGAGAACCTTCTAATTCATTATCTATTAGATGTGTCACATTTTACCTGGACAGCTTTACAGTGCTATTTATGAACTAAGAATTCTCCTCTTTTTTAAGTCTTACATTCAGATGCAAGAAAAGTCATGTTTTGCAAAGTTATCCCTACATATTCCATTGTCATTTTATTTCTGTGTTTGCTGTTCATTTGACTTTTCATTCTGATTTCTTTGTGTAGTTTTCAACAAAATTTACTTTGAATATATTTAGGAATTGCCAACATTACTGGGGTTTACTTCAGTGATTAATTGCACCTATGGTCCATTAGTTCAAAGTTGTGGTGTAGTTTTCAACATTGAATGAGTGCTGTTAGCAGTGTCAATCAGACAGGTGTGGTCATTATTCAGTCCCTGTGTTGCTTCAATAAAAGCTGTTCTTTTTGAAAGCTGCAGTCAAGCCCTATACCAAGACAGTTTTTGCTCTCACTTTATTTGGAGGTTTATGGTAGCTGAACTTTAATTAGCTTAATCAATTCAGAACATCATGACAATCAGTTTGGCATATCACACTCCCCTTTGGAAAGGCTGACTAAAGCTCAACTCAGGAGGTCATTACAATCATATTGGTGCATCACACTCCACGTCAGAAATGTTCAGTGGGGTTCTACAAAGAAAAATGCCTTGTGCACACACACACCTCATCCATTTATAGTGTATAGTCAGTCATCAGCTTTCAATAATTGTATTTGGAGTGTGCAGTAGATGGAGTCACTTGCTGAATGGAAGCCTGAGGTCTTCTTGCTTTTGTAATTTAAACAAGTTGCCCATATTTAATTGATTACAGTTTTTATTGGCAGAGGTCTGATGGAATGTCTGGTAGCAAATGGCCCGTCTATTCAAGATACATGCCATTTCCCACCCTGACCTACACACACACACACACACACACACACCTGTCTACTTACATTATAACATGCCTTTTTTATGCCACCCAGTTCAGTTGCACCCCTGTTGAAATTGTCCATAAAGTAAATGACCTCCTATCCTGTCTCCACTAATTGAACTGAGCCAGACTGTTACTGATCAAAGGGTATGTTTGACACTGCAGCTGCAGCCAACTTTTCCAAACAGTTCTTTGGCTGAGCAGTGCTCACTCAATGCAGTCTGGAGAGATTGCTGCCCATCATTGGGAGCTACAGAAAGCCTACTACTACTTTTATATTAATATCGTTCATTTAAGGAAAGAGCTAACCTTTTCAAAACATGTACAATATCTAGAGAGAAACTTGTAAAAGTCAGTAGTTTTTCAGTGTCATCACTCTTGTTCACTATGGACTGTTCAAACAAGTTGTGGGAAGGCTAAGTTATATGCTCTTCCTCTCCTGAGAAAACTCCTTGCTGGGGGAGAGAGGGACGTTTTAGTGAAGTGCTGCTGGAATTATTGAGCGTTATTATTGTTGTTAGTAACTGTGGAATAGATTTCATTCTCTACAACAGGTGTGTTTGGAGTTTTAAAAACAAGGGTTTTCAGAGGGTAGCATTGTGGCTCAATGATTAGCACTGCTGCTGCACAGCACCAGGGACCTGGGTTTGATTCCAATCTCAGATGACTGTCTGTGTGGAGTTTATATATGAACCTCAAACAAAGGAAGAGATGTATAAGGAAGAGATAATGAAAGGGCGGTGTGCAACAAAAAAACAATTGGTTTAAAACTAACTGCAACATTGTTCTGTGTTTGTTACTGGAAAATGATGTATTAATAGATAAGGTGTGCTAATGAACTAAGGCACCTTCCTTGCTAGCCTGTGGTAGTGTGCTGTGAAGGTCACAGTTGAAGTTGCTCAGTAGTCACCTCCTGCATTGTAGATCAAATGAATCTCTTGCTCTGAATACTACTAAAGCTGCCAGCAAGTCAGTTAGAAGGACCATCTCACTGTTAAACAATCACCATCAAAAGGAAACCCTCAGAATCGTAGAATCCCTACAATACAGAAAGAGGCCATTCAGCCCATTGAGTCTGCATCAACCCTCTGAAGGGTATCATACCCAGACCTAACCCCTACCCCATCCTTGTAACCTGACATGAGATTTTTATCAAAGCGAGCCCTCCTAACCTCCACATCACTATGGGACAATCCTTACCACGGCCAATCCATTGAACCTGCAAAAACATGTAGAATCCTGAAACTGATTGTTCAACTATCAGCATTCCATTATGTACTTTTCACAAAAGACCCAGAGAGACTCATTTGAATTCATATGTATTGACTTTCGGAATCACTTTTCCTTTCTAATCTGTGTGATGTGTTGTTATTTCTTTCATGTTTGGTAACTAATAAACTCCATTAACTCAGACCCTAGTTAACTTAACTCCTTTTAAAACTAATTCCTTCATTCTGGAGAAGGGCATTTGCAAGGGAGGAAACCTCGAAGTTAACTTTTTTGTAAACAAATAAGGAAACCAATGAATAAAGAAGGGTAGCCAGTTCTTCCCCCTCTCACTCAGGAGATGAGAGCTTTGGGATATATTGCTGGTTAAATGGTCTGAACAATGACAAATGGAATTCAGTCTTGATTATATGAGGTGATGCACTTGGTCAGGACAAACAAGACAAGGGAATACATGATGAATAGTATCTCCCGGGAAGCACCGAGGATCAGACAAACACTCCCTTCAGGTACCAGGAGAGGAGGATAAGTGGTTAAGAGATATATTTTATTATTTATTAACCGGGTCAGAGCAGGGAGATGATGCTGGATCTATATAAAATGTTGGCTAGGCAGTGGGAATTGTGTGCATTTCTAGAATCCACATTTTAGGAGGGATAATGATTGCACTGGAGGGTTTAGAGGAATTTACCAGGATGCTCCCTGACCCAGAGAATTTTAGTTATGAAGAGAGATTATACAGACTGGGGTAATTTTCCTAGGAATAGACGAGACTGGGGGCAATCATAATTGAGATGTGCAAAATTATGGGAGCCACAGATAGGATAGATAGGCAGAAACATTTTCCCCTTTAGGGAAGCACAGTGGTTAGTACTGCTATCTCACAGCGCCAGTGACCTGAGCTCAGTTCCAGCCTCAAGCAATGGTCTGTGCGGAGTTTGCACATTCTCCCTACATCTGGGTGGGTCTCCTCTGGGTGCTCCACTGTTTCTTCCACATTCCAAAGATGTGCAGGCTAGGTGGGTTGGCCATGTTAAATTGCCCCACAGTGTCCAAAGATATATAGTCGAGATGGATTAGCCATGGGGAATGCAGGGATAATGTAAGAGAAGAGGAGAGGTGGGGGGAGGTTTCTATGTCGGATACTCTTTGGAGGGTTGACGTGTACTTGATGTGCCAAATGACCTCTTTCTACACTGTCGGAATTCTATGATTCTATAGGGATTCTATGATTCATTGATGGAGGGACTAATAACCTGAGGCATAGATTAAATCTCCTCTGTTAAGGGACAGGAAGTTTAGAGAGGATGCAAGGGCAAAAGTTTTCACCCAAAATGCAAGTCATTGTCTGAAGGTGTGGTAAAGGCAGAAACCCCCATTACATCTAAATGCTGGAAAATGGAATGAGAATAGTTGGATGTTTGAGAAAAGGTCATGATTTACCAAAGAGCCTTTTTCTGGATTGAAGAATCTTTATGACAATCTCACTCTACAGAGAGACAGAGAGAGAAAGAAAGTGAGAATATATGCAAGGGCCAAGTAAAAAGAGAGATGATTCTGATCAGACACATGCTGGAACTATAAGTACATAATTACCCACCTAGATCATGACTCTTTGTTCGTTAATATTTATTGATCTGGGGTGGTACAATTTACATGTATGCTTCCTAATGAGTGGCAGAAAAGAACTTTACTCCTCAGCCATCACAGGCGCTTCTAATTCAGACATTGTGAAATTGCGAAGAGAGTCAGTTTGAAATCTGTGGAATCATACAGTACAGAAGAGGCACTTCTACCCATCTGTAAAACTGGATGTGATGACATTTCAAGTGTCTATCCAAGCATAGTTTAAAGGTTATAAGGTTACCAGCCTCAACAAGTGTCTCAGACATTTCATTCCAGAACCCCACCAGCCTCTGGGTAAAAAATATTTTTCCTCAAGTTCTTTCTAAACATCCTGCCCTCCACATTAAAATTATGCCTCTATTATTGGGGGACAGCTTGTTCCTACCCACCCTGTCCATGCCCTCATAATCTGATAATCTGAAGAAAACAACCCAAGCTTCTCTTTATATCTAAGACGTTCCATCCTCTGCACCCCTTCCGGTGTAATCACAAGCTTCCTACAATTTTTCCTTGCATGCTGTTCTATTCACATCATTTGTGAATGACTATCAGAAATTTGGTTGCATTAAGGGCTGTTCAGTCATGTCACATTTCTCTTCTGTTCAATTACAGGACTTACTTTGGAGTTTCATTGATAAATTGCTTTTACCTATAAGATTTAACCATCTGTTCAACACATTGTGAGAAATGTTAATGTGCAGCAACAGGCGATTTGGGAGCAGATGGACTGCAAATATAGCAGAAAATTGAATCGCAACCAGAAGCTGCTTCCAACACACACGTGTCTGGATGTAGCTGAAACCAGTGTGGTTGCACGCCAGTAACCTGCTCACTGATTAGAAGTTAATACAGCATTTAACTAAATAATAATGGATAGGGGTAAGTTCAAATCGTTTTTTCACTTCTTTGGATTTAACATCCTGCATATGGGTTTCATGGGGCTCAAGTTGGAGCTGTACTTCATGAGAGCCTCTTAAACTTCAGATTGTCCAGTAATGAAGAAGTTTCAAATAAAATAAAGTCCCAGAAATGTGTGTGTGTGTGTGTGATTTCCTTCTGAAAAATATGTAGAGTTATTCTCAGCTGAGAGATTTTGAGATGTTTTATGTCATAAGAACAGATTATAACTCTGGATTTCTTGCAGGCATGTTAAATTTTTAATTACAATGTGTTTTCTCAAAAAGCACACATAGCTAAAGGTGCCTATGGAAGTAAATTGAATCTCTGCCTGGCAAAGGCTGTATGAACCTATGACACTCTAGAGTGTCAGGAAAACTTCAACCAGAGACTTTAAAAGAAGTAATAATGATGGGTGATTATCCTTCTCAATAGAAATACCTATCCCAAGGATTTTGTCCCAAACTGCACATATGTTAATATTTTGCCCTTCCAGTAATGTACAGAATGTCGGAATAAGGGGGCACTCATTTCAAACAGAGATGAGGAGGAATATTTTATCTGAGGGTAATCAATCTGTGAAATTCAACAGAAGAATGTTGAGGGTATTTGTTGTTAAAGAATAGGTAAGACTGAGATAGATCGATCTTTAATCATTCAGGGAATTGAGGATTGTGGGCGTAATGCAGGAAAATTGAGTTGAGGATTATCAGATCAGCTATGATCTCAATGAAGGATGGAGCAGATTCAATGGGTCAAATAACTATAACTATTACATTTCATGGTCTTATAGTTTCAATCTTTTCAAGGATGTGTTGTGTTTTATTATCACAACTAGTATTTGCTAGTTAATAAATCTGCACTTTCTTTCGGAGAGCCTGACTGATGTGACTTATTTTATGACATAAATGCATTTGGATTGGAAAACAGCTATCAATGATGTAGTTGATTTAAAAAAATATATTATTAGGAAATGACTTAAGCTTTTAACATTTTATTTGGAGCTGACTTAAATCAGGAGCATTTCCTTAGTAACTTCTGTCTACTCAGTTCAAGTTAGTCAATCCCATAAATACTTTTGCTGTCATCAATAGGATTGACATAACAATCCCACAGGACTCAAAGCTTCTAGAGTTTTTTTTTAACCTACGTCTAAATAGCCTGCTTTAGTTAACAAGTCTTATCTATGCTGTAAATGTCTCAGATGTTTAAAGGGTCCAGGATTTCTCATTTCTTATCTATGTTAAGTAGAAATATGATGTAATAGACTGAGTCATAGTTCTGAAAGTGAAACATTAACTCTGCTTTCTCCTTATAGACACTGTCAGACCTGCTGAGTTTTACCAGCAATGACTGATTCAGATTTCCAGCATCCGCAGTTCATTGTTTTATCACTTAATCATAAAAATAGATTTGCAGTGGTGATTTTTAAGGCCAAATCTCAGCTGCTCCTACGAGTGAATTGTGTTGAATCTTGCTTGATCCATAAACCAATTTTTGTACCAATTTAAACATTATTGATCTGAAAACTTGCATTTAATTGCACTGTAATTCTCTGTTACAACCAGGTGAACAGATGGAGTTGGCTTTGCTCATTTTAAGCGCTCGTTCAGCCATACCAAATTCAATGTTTATTTATTTTTAACACTTTTTCACGTTAGTTAAAATTGCTTTTGACCCATTTGATATGAATGAACTACCTATAAGTTTTCTTCAGTGAAAGAAGAATTTTAAATCTTATTAATCCTAAGGAAAAAGTCATTAAAATGCAACATTAAACACACAACTGATTCTCAGAGTTAAAAAGCTATTGTGTCAGTATAGGGCTGCTTTCTCATGAGACAGAAGCAACTGGTGGTAATTTAACCTGAGGGCTACCAGACCTCAGGCGAGGGAAAGTCCTTCATGGCAATCTCAATCAAGTGATGGGAACTGTACCCATACCGTTGGTATCTCACTGCTCTCTAAACCAACAATCAGCCTACTGACCTAAACCAATTCCTGAGTTAAAAAGGAGTCATCTTGTACAGCCAACAAAATATGAAGCTATGCAGTTTAAAAATTCTTAGCATCCTTAAGGTTTTTGATGTTTAACCTGTCCACAGTTGTTTAGCTATTGCCTGGAATTCTCAGCAATGGTGAAGATTGTATATATTTTTGAGGAATGGTTGTTTCCCAATTATTTTACACCTGGAACTGTTTTTTTTACATCACGGGAAAAGAAACTTTCAGTGGTTGCTTGCAAATCCATTCTCCTTCTCATTGCTGTGTTGCTTAAAAACAGCTGTTGAGATGTAATTCAGTGTGTATTCCTGAGTCCAGCTCTTTTATCTTTCCAAGATAGCTCACTGGCAGGTAAACCTTTCCCCTCCCAATGTGTGAAAATATTATATGTGTTATCAATCAGTCAACCTTCTTGGTTTAAAATATAAACAAAGCCTAATAAATAACTGTCAATCATCTTTAATTAGTGCATTTTCCATAGCAATATATGCACTAATTTGAGCCCATTTGCCAACCAATCAGCAGTCTCCTCTCATGTAGTATAAATGTTAGTTTGCCTCCATTAATTAGTATTCTTGTGAAATGACCTCATGTGTCTCTGGAACTTGTCTCAAGCTGTGAAAAGGAATAATTTTAGGTCCATATTTCTTCCATTTTCAAAACTATTTTAGTCTGCAAAAGTTATGGTTATAATAATCAGATGATGGAAGTTAAAATTCAATTGCATGCATTTTGCCAGTATTGTGGCAGGGATCGAGTGAGGGTGACAGATAGCTGAAAACAGAGTATGGCACTGAACCTGGTTAAGCGAAGACAGCCATTTTAACATCCTACCCGGCAGCCCAGTCCTCCTCACCCTGGAAATGGCCATGACCCAGGTGGCAATCTCCTAACAGACAGCCAGTCATTCAGAAATAGAACTACTTTCTCCTTGATCACCACTTTCCATAAGGTCATCCAAGCCTCATCTTCTGACATCCTTCCTGACTCCTTCCATTAGCACGTGGAACAGCTTCCAGATGACAGCATACCTAAGGTTGGGATGAATCTTCCCTCAAGGAGAATTTTGCTGCTTTTGCATAAGCTTAAGCATATGCAGTGTTAAATTTTAAAACCGACTTCTGATAGTGCAAATTTGCCTGCATCTCATAGCCCCCAGCAAACATTATTTAAAGCAAATGAGCTAAATCTAATTGCTGATAACTTGAAGCAATTCTAAGTACCTGTGTTGAAATAATTACCTTATTGTTCATGTCTTTCTGTACAATTGGGTGATGAGCATATGATTAGATAATTTCATTGTTCCGAGTGCAAACTCTGTTCAAACAGAAGCATAGTAATGATAATCATAATATAAAGTCATTGTATCAGAAGCATTGTTATCAAGCCTGAATTCATTTATCATCCCTGAGCACTATCCCTCCTGCTCCTCCAAATAGAGTACAACATAGAGGAAATGAATCCTTTTCTTAACAAATGACCTTTAACTGACTGATTTGCAGTCTTTAGATATCAATCACTGGATCTGCTATATTCTTAATTTGAAATACAAAGGGCATACATTTGAGAAGATAATTCTCTTGTTTAGATGTGCCACAATGGATTATTGGGTTCAATGGATTAAATGGCTGTGCTGGTAATAAGGTGTGGTCTGGTTTATCTCATTTATTCCTTTGAATTTGGAGCATAACCAAATAAAACTTCAACCTGATAGTACTTAAACGTATCTCTTGTAGGAAAGATAAATCTGTCCCAAATGTCTGATTTCCTGATTATAAGCAGAAGCCGTCATTGATAAATATCATAAGATAGAGTGTGGCAACATATCACAGTTCAGTACCTCACTGCTGGAGCATACTTTAATTACACTATTGTCTACTGCAATAAGTGTTTGCCACTGTAGTTGTAAAATAAATTAAGAAATAAATTAGGTCCTAATTAATGAAATTATGAATAATGAATGGAAAGATTAATTTAGACATAGGTCAAAGTTAAATGTCCAAATCGAATCAAATACATCATCTTGTTTCCTTTAGTTTTAGTCTTTAAATCCAGAAGTGTTCAATAATAACTACTACAATTTTTCTTAAAAAAATATAAAGTTTCCTATTCCCTGCAGTAAAGAGAGAATGTAGACAAACTGACTGATAGTGGCACAAAGCATCAAATAATGTAACATGAAACATGTCCACAATTCTCCAGAAAGTGCATTGATCCATCACTTCCTTGTTGAACAAAACTTGGTTTTACTCACCACAAGGGAGCAAATTGGAAGAAGACTCACTTTGGATCATCCTACATGGTGTAGACCTCAAGATCTGTGAGCAAGCTATAGTTCATATTCAAAACCAACGAGTTACAGTACATCCTTGTCAAACTCAGAACATTTGATACCAAGATATTTGATTGACATTTTAAAGATGAATTTCTGACAAACTTAATTCATAGAGTATAAGGCTGGGATTTTTTCTGATGTGACAGATATTTGTTTCGAGAAGCACAGGTTGAGGGATCTCTGCTTCATCAGGCAGCAAGATCCAAGGGTCTCAATTTATCCACTGCAGCAAATTAACACTATGATGAGATCCCAGGTGAAGTTCCCCAGCTTGTTCCTGTTCTGAGATAGCTGAAAATATTGGCTCCTGGATGACGAGGGAAGAACTGATCTCCTTTATTTACCCAGCCCTTCAGTTGGTTGCTGCAAAGTTAATTTGGAAAGGATTCCTTGCCTTTCACCAGACTGAAATTAATTTCTTTTTCAAACGAGCCAACATAACCAGCCTTTCTTGAGCAAACAACAAGGTTATTAATTACTATGTGTGAAAAGAAATACTGAAGCAGTGCACATACCAATTAGAAAATGGGTTTTAATCCAAAATGATAAAAATTTAGGCTGCATTGACTGATGCTGACAAGCTTGCACAGTTTACTCTCGTGGGATATGTGCACTAGTGAACGAGATTTATTGAACAGTGTCCTCTTTGTGTTTGTTCGCCTTTAGAACATGTCTCCAGCTTCTTGTTTTGAACATATCTTCAGATTTCTGAATATATAGTTTTAACTGCTTCCATCTTTAAAGATTGGGCAGGGGAATGATCTGCTGGAGATTGTGGGAGAGATTGGGTCAGAGGGGGTGAAAGACAGATTGTACAGAGCCCACTCTCCCCCTCGCAGAATCAATCATCATACCCCAACTCCACGTGTTTTCTCTTTCCCCACTTCCCCATCCATTCTCTCCCTTTTGGCCTTGTTCGATTCTCATTTCAAACTCACACCTTTTCTGTGCACATGTGCAGAGAGGACTTTTGCACACAGTAGGATGATGTGCAGTGCCTAGAACTGTGGATATATGTTGCTGTATGAGTGCACATATGCAGTCACACAAAGCTTCGGTGTCGCCAACACTGCCAAAAATTTTAAAAATACAAATATATGAATCTGACTCCAAATTGAACAGATAGTTGAATATTGCGACTGTTGTAGTGAAAGTTTTCAGTTGTGTTGAAGTTGAGATCCTTGATTTTGTGGGCTGATTGAAGCTCCTTTGCCATGATTTCTATTTTTTATAAAATTGATTCGCACCACTCAGAGATAGGGGGAGAGAGAGAGAGAGAGAGAGAGTATGTTATTACTTCCAACACAGAACAACTCAGGATATTTCTTTAACTTTGAGCAGTCAGCTACTATAAAGGTCAAACATAGGCTGGTACACACTGGGGTGTTCAGTCCCACTAGTCCACTCCAGGAGGGTTGAAATGTGTTTTTTAGCCCCGTCCTTGTGTATTCTTCAAAGGAGGAAACACAAAATGCAACATAATCCTTTGCATCTGATTTGAATTGCAGCAGCTAATCAGCCATTTGTTATCTCTGTCGTCACAAGAGATCACAGTCTAGTCTGTTTGAATTTTCTTTGATGCCTTTAGATATTAGATCCCCATTTCCATAACAATCTCTTTTCAAACTTGCAGTTGTTATCTTTAGCAATTTTTCTTTTTAAAAGCAAACCAATTAAGGGATAAAAATGTTCACAGTAATTTAGGGTTCTGTCCTGTGGTCGTTACATTTTGCCACAAGGTTTGGCATCCTCTTCAAGATGGTGGCCAGTCTGCAAAATCTGCTCACTGCACCAAATGACCAGTAACTCAGCAACATTAAGTTAAGCAGTGACCAAGGCTGAGGCAGCAGCTAGAAGATGAAGATGCATTGCTGGCTGTGGATCCTGCTTACCAGCTTTATGAGATTTGGTCATGTCGGTGCCAACCAGGCATTCTTCAGAGAGAATGAGGTAGAAGATCGGACCATGTAGAGCTGATTCTTTTCTTGCTGGTGGACGCATTCATGAACCAAAGACTGCCCACAAAGGTGGAGTCCAATGGGACAGTACCAAGGTTTTGCCAGTCTTCCCAAGTGACAGCCACACTTTCCTCACAGGTTCATAAATGCCAATGGTGGTAGGTGGAGGCCTTTAATTGCTCACTGATGAGGCATCATTGGGTGAGCCACCTACCACATTTCTCATCACTGAACTGATGGACCTGGTGGCAGTCGACATTGGGGACTTGCCACCCCACCCACCCTCTTACACCTTGCCATGCTATTTTGCCAATCTCTCCAGTGCTAACCCTGTCCTCAAGAGGGCTGAGGAAATAATGGCCTCTATGTGAGAAACTGCTGCAAATTGGGTGATTTATTTGAGTCTAATCTGAGCTGTGAACCACATTTCCTCCTACTATAAGAACCTTGCATTTCTACTTCTATAACACTGCCTCATTTTGCCACTACCTCAGCACATCAGCCATGGAAAACTCCATCCTCCATGTTAACACTATTTCAATACTTTCCTGGATGGCATCCTTTAGTCTATCCAATATAAACCTGACTCCAAATAAACTTTTGCTTCTGATATCTGAAGTCTCATCACTACATTCATCCATTGATCCTGGGCTAGCTGATCTACTTTGTCTCCCAGGCTGACATACCTCAATTTTAAAATGATCAAGTTTGCTGTTAAAACCATTCAGGACCTCAACATCCCTATCTCTGGGATGATCTTCAGCCCAATGACTCTCCAAGATCTCTGCACTGTTCCAATTCTAAACCCTTGCACCACCTAGAAATCAATTGCTCCTATGGCATCAATTACTCATATAGTGGTCTGTGTTAGGTTTGCCTCAACCAACTCTGTATCTGAAGCTTAGCCAATGGTTAATAACTATGTATTCTTAAAGCAAGAGTAAATCTATTGTATATTTAGTTCTTCAATTGCTCTGATAGTGAAGCAAGCATAATTTTTGGAATTGAGGACAAAATACATTGTCTAATTGCTTTATTTAGTTAAAAATAATCATAAAAAACAACTAAAATGCCCAGATTAACTTAGTGTCCATCATACATTTATCCACATATAAGAGCACAGTGAGAGTCAATGAAGTATGACACCGGAAAAAGCATAGCAGGTCAAGTGACATCAGAGGAACAGGAGAGTCAATCCTTTCATCAGAACTGGGGAAGGATAGGGGACTGAGAAATAAATAGAAGGAGGGAATGGGACTGGGGGAAGATAGGTGGAATGGCAGTCAGTGGATGTACGTAGGCGGTAATTGTGATTGGTCAGTGGAAACGGAGTGGCAGATAGGTGGGAATGAAGATGGACAGGTTAGGTCGTATCAAGAGGGTGGGGCGGAAAGCAAGGTTGGGGGTGGAGACACTTGGAAGCTGGGGAATTCTGTGTTAAGGACATATGTTTATCAGCTCCTGAGGTGGAAGATGAGGTGTCCTTCCTTCAGTTTCCGTGTGGCCTTATTTTGACGGTGGAGGAGGCCCAGGATGGAAATATCATCGGGGAAGGGAGGGGGAGTTGAAATAACTGGCTACCGGAAGATGGGGTTGATCGGAGCGTACGGATCATAAATGTTCCCTGAACTAGTTCCCTAATAGCAGAGACGACATCAGGAGCAACAAATACAATAAATCAGGTCAGAGGAAATGCAGGTGAATCTCTGTCAGACTTGGAATGATTCATTGGGGGTCTTGGATGGAGATAAGAAGCCTGGGGCAGTGAAATGTTCTACAGGATATTTATCAGATGATTGTCAAACTGCACCTTAATAAAGTAACTTATAATTTGCTTCCAACACTTCCACTCGCTTCAGAAGGGTGAAAACTTCCAGAGCCCAACTTCCTTTCTCCTCTTTCCGTTTGAGAAATCTTGTCTCCCAGTTTCTTTACATCTCCCATATTTCATTGATGGCTCAGAAGCAATGGAACTCCCCAACGGAATTGCTTTAAAGTGATTTTCAATTACCTAGATAAATTAAATAATTACTTAATGTTTAGCTTTTGTCGAAAAAGCCTTTTAGCTAACTCAATCATCATTTTTCAAGGAGTTCTTTCTTCATGAGAATACATTCTCCTCTAAAATAAACAGCCTTGAAAGTATCTCTCATGCCCACAAATCCTTTCAACCATTCAAAGTTTGTGAGAAGATTTGTAGCTCGGGTGCTCGTTGTTGTGGTTCTGTTCGCCGAGCTGGGAACCAACTAGCCACGAAACGACACGACCAGCTATCCTTAGTAGCCACACACACAGATGACAAGCAACATGAGCTCGACTCAGACAACACTACTATTATAGGACAAGACAAACAGAGAACAGCCAGGGAATTCCTTGAGGCATGGCACTCATCCACAGATTCAATCAATAAGCACATCGACCTGGACCCAATATACTGACCACTGCAACGGACAGCTGGAACTGACAACCGGAAGCGGCAGAGACAAATCACTATAAATGCCAGAGGAAACAGCACAGAAGCGATTCACAGGAGGCTCCCAAGCACTGAGGATGTCACCTAGACAGGGGACGAAACGTCTGCAACACAAATTCCCAGCTCGGGGAACAGAACCACAACTTTTCAATCATTTTATGATAATTAAAAGTAACATTTTGACTAAGTGCAGTTGTCTACTGTTGTAGTTATGCAGATTCAAACTTGTTGTCCAGTTGAAGTCCATTGGTTTGCAACTGGCAAAACCTGTTGACTAAGACAGGGTTATAATATATAATTATGATTGCTGTTTATTTTGATATTGACCTGCCAGTGCCCTGACTTTCATCCATAGTGGAAGTCATGGAATATTCATCATAGTTAAATTGACAGATGAATACTGTTGATATCAGGACAGATGCTAACAGTTCAGATGCATAAGCTTGGCTTCATTGTTTTGAGACTGGCATTCTGTAAAGGTCTTTGCGGAAGGTTACTTCCTCATTGCTGGAATCTTTCTGAACCCATCTGTAACTCAGTTGGGCCTTTTGTATGAATTTAATTACACAACAAGAGCCTGTAATTCTGCAATGTTGTTTGCATTTTAAACCATGTGATGGGTGACAAAATGCTGAATGACTTACGTTGGCTACCGATTCAGCATCACCTCATGTTTACGATGCTCGTAATTCTTTTCAAATTCCTCCAAGGTGTCACCCCTCCTGAACTCCGTGAACAACTCTCTGAGATATTTTCATTCATCTTCGTCTGGCTTCTTGTGATTGCCCAATGTTAATTGCTCCACCATCGGCCATAGTTGTGCTCTTACCTGACCTCTGCAATTCACTCCCCAAAACCTATGTCTCTCATTTCAATTTTACCCTGTTGTTATGTTCCTTTTTGAAACCAACCTCACTGTCAAAGCTTTTGGGTCCCTGTTAGAATACTCCTTTTGCCACCCACAGGTGGCAAACTAAATGAGTGCAACCATAGCCATGCCACCATCAGTGTGTCCATCTGCTGCCAGAATGCATGTGGCTTTACAAGTATCAGAAGAGGCATTAGATGCATTTCCCCAATCCCCTGATGAACTAAGGCTCAGTTTAAGATCTTCATCCTGCTGCCATTCTGATTTAACAAGCTGCAGGAGATGCTGGCACTGAAAGGGCCATCTGGCAAAGTTGAGCCTGTGGGTTGCTGGCCGGCAAAAGCTGCGGAGAGGAGACTGATGGTGTGTGGATGCTCTTGCCAGGTAGCCCATGCCAAATTGGAGCTTATTCCTGATAGTCTTGCTTCCTGACATTCACCCTCCCACTGTATCCCCCACACCCCTCACTGCGAACTATCAGCCTGGCCCCATCAACATCCTGGATTTCCTTGGCTTGCCTATAGCACCAACGGTGGCTCTCTGCTCTCATTGGTGGCACTGCTGTGCAGATATGCCAGCCTCCAATTAACCTGTAGCTTCAAAGGGCAACTTCATATAAACTGAAGGACAGGGAAACCATCCTTCGCGTTTATTCAACTACATGCGGCCCAGTGTAATTTTTGTTCTATAAATTATGCAAAGATTCTTCAGACATTTTGACAAAGCTGAAATGCAAACCGTTGTTACATAAATGAAACCCTTTCTTTTACTTTATACTGAAATTACTTGTTCTTGCAATGTCTCCCTCTTGAATGACAGAATAAGTATATGCTTTGAACACAGATATAATAGCATTGGCACAGCAAAGAAAAGCCAGAAAACCCATAAGTGTACCATAAAGTGTTTTTAAAGTTAATTTAAATAACTCATTTAAAAAAAAGTTCACTTTATTCACCCCCAATGTTGAGTTATTTTAGATAGATTTGAACATGGTCAACACAGAATCTGTAACCAAGTCCTTGGTTAATAAAAGCAAATTACTGTGGATGCTGGAATCTGAAACTACAAGAGAAAATGCGGGAAAATCTCAGCAGGTCTGGCAGCATCTGTAAGGAGAGAAAAGAGCTGATGTTTCGAGTCTAACTGACCCTTTGTCAAAGCTAAAAAAAAGGGGAGAAATAGGGAACCTTTTATACTAAGCTGAGAGAAGGTGTGTCATGGTTCCAGAAGCAAAGGTAGCAATAAAGAGGTGATAATGATAGTACATAGATAGGGAGATTAGGAGCTGTGAATGACCAAGGCTGAAGCCAGTGCTATGTGACAAAATACGTGGGGGAAGCAGAGGCAAAATGGAAAACAGGGGAGAAGGGTAGCAAAGGGGGAAGAGGAGAAGAAAAAAGTGATGAGAGAGTGGGGAGTGAGAGAAAGAGAGACAATCAAGAAATAAGAGGTACAGAACAGTGAAAAAAATATATAAAAAAATAAATTAAATAAATGAAATAAAGTTATCTGAAGTTGTTGAATTCAATGTTGAGACCGGCAGGCTGTAACGTGCCGAGTCGGAATATGAGATGCTGTTCCTCCAGTTTGAGTTGAGCTTCACTGGAACATTGCAGCAGGCCGAGGACAGACATTTGGGTATGGGAGCAGGATTGTGTGTTGAAGTGGCAAGCCATGGGAAAGTCCGAGACCTGACTGCGTACAGATCGAAGGTGCTCAGCAAAGCGATCACCCAGTCGGCGTTTTGTTTCTCCGAGACAGAGGATACAACATTGGGAGCAATGAATGAATTAGACCAAATTGAAAGAGGTACAAGTGAAATCCTGCTTAATCTGAAATGAGTGTCTGGGGCCTTGGATGGTGAGCATGGAAAAGGTAAAGGGGCAGGTGTTGCACCTTCTGTGATTGCATGGGAAGGTGCCGTGTGTGATGGGGGAGGTGTTAGGGGTGATGGGAAGGTGCCGTGTGTGATGGGAGAGGTGTTAGGTGTGATGGGAAGGTGCCGTGTGTGATGGGGGAGGTGTTAGGGGTGATGGGAAGGTGCCGTGTGTGATGGGAGAGGTGTTAGGTGTGATGGGAAGGTGTTGTGTGTGATGGGAGAGGTGTTAGGTGTGATGGGAAGGTGTCGTGTGTGATGCGAGAGGTGTTAGGGGTGATGGGAAGGTGCCGTGTGTGATGGGAGAGGTGTTAGGTGTGATGGGAAGGTGTTGTGTGTGATGGGAGAGGTGTTAGGTGTGATGGGAAGGTGCCGTGTGTGATGCGAGAGGTGTTAGGGGTGATGGGAAGGTGCCGTGTGTGATGGGAGAGGTGTTAGGTGTGATGGGAAGGTGTTGTGTGTGATGGGAGAGGTGTTAGGTGTGATGGGAAGGTGCCGTGTGTGATGGGAGAGGTGTTAGGTGTGATGGGAAGGTGTTGTGTGTGATGGGAGAGGTGTTAGGTGTGATGGGAAGGTGCCGTGTGTGATGGGAGAGGTGTTGGGGTGATGGGAAGGTGCCGTGTGTGATGGAAGAGGTGTTAGGTGTGATGGGAGAGGTGTTGGGGTGATGGGAAGGTGCCGTGTGTGATGGAAGAGGTGTTAGGGGTGATGGGAAGGTGCCGTGTGTGATGGGAGAGGTGTTAGGTGTGATGGGAAGGTGCCGTGTGTGATGGGAGAGGTGTTAGGGGTGATGGGAAGGTGCCGTGTGTGATGGGAGAGGTGTTAGGGGTGATGGGAAGGTGCCGTGTGTGATGGGAGAGGTGTTAGGGGTGATGGGAAGGTGCAGAACGATCTCTGCGGAATGCAGACAGGGGGATGGAAGGGAAGATATGTCTAGTGATGGTGTCGTGTTGGAGTTGGTTAATAAATACTGGCAATTACTATGAAACTATTCATTTCCCATAAAACACTAAGCAATGCAGGCCATATAATTGGCCCGTATATATCAAGTGAAGTGTGCTTTACCTGCACATAAGGGCATAGGCTAAACTAGATTTACTATTGCAAAGTCAATGGAAGTTCAATCCATTTTTATCTTCAAGTTCTTTCAAGTGAAACTTCTTTTCTTTGTCTGCTTAAGATGAAAATTCAGAAGTTTTTTTGCTGAGCTTGTGCAAGTCTATGGCAGTACTGTTTAATTCTAATAGATGAGATACTTTTCCTCCACATTATACTCGTGCATTAAGGTTGCAACTAATTACAGGCTAATCAGCAACTGGAACTAACCATGTCTTTCTCTTCTGTGAACTCAGTTCACTGCCGATTTGCTAAGCTTTAAAAAGCTGTGTTATCATCAGTATTTTTTATAATTTAGGCTTTTTTGATTTACTGAGTCACAATCTTTATTGGAGTTGTTGCTCAATATCAAGAATCATTATGTTTAAAAACAGGAATATGTGGAAGAATAATTTTCTTTTTAAAGAATTTCAGCATTATAATGCAAAGAGTTAGGGCTAGCTGCAATCTAACCTGGAGGAATGGGCTCAACCTGGTTCTGTGTGGGAACTCAATTAACATTGGTCAAGATAGTTATTGACCCACAATGTTCTCAAGAGCTTTTTGAGTTTCATTTGCAGATGCTAATGAATTACTCCTGTTTGATTGGTACAATAACCCTGCTCACTATGTGTGATAACCCCCACAAGGCTCATAGGGAATCATTAATTAAACTCTGTGGAGTTGGGTATGAGTTCCCTTGGTAGCATGCAATGGCCTGACCAGCTGTAACTCATCACCTTTACAACCCTTTATAATGCAAACCACATATCTACTCCTCTTCCGCAATTATGTTCATGCCTGGGTGTCCTTGGACAGGAAGCACACAGTGCCCATCAATGCTCTCAATGCCTTTCGAGAGAGTTTGGCATCAAGTAGCATGCAATGCTTTATCACCCCCTCCAATTCCATTTTGATTTCGCCCCCTCCCTCTGGTCTCCTCCCTTTTATGATTTGCATTGCCCATGGTGAGCTTTGCTTTTGAATAGTGAATTGGCTGCGCAGGTGTTTTTACGAGTGGTGGATAGTAGATTTAAAAAAGGAAAGAAGTGTCACAATGATTTTGGTGAGGGAAAAGTCATTAATTTGTGCATGGTGGCACATCTGGATATAGAGGAAAGAAACAATCGGAAGGTTGAGTGGACAGTTGTTTGTGTTTAGAAAGGAAGCCAGAAAAAAAAAACACAAAACACAGTCATGGTGACTTTGTTGGTGGGAAAGTCAGTCCATTTTGCATGATAGCACATCTGGATATATGAAAAAGTAACACAGAGCTCTTTTCTGCCCCTCTTCCACAGTTAATATTCACACCCAGAGGGAGCACCCAGTGTTTATCATTGCTCTTGATGTCTTTGGGGGCAACATGGGGGATACAGTGATTTATCTCCCCCTCCAACTCAATTTTAATTTAGTCTCTCCCTCTCTCCCTATCTCATGGTTTACACATAAGTATCTAACTGGCTACACGGGTACTTTACTGGTGGTGATTAGTGTTTAAAAAGAAAACAAAAAAAACAACAAAAAAAGTCATCATGATTTTGGTGGTGAGAGAGTTACTCAGTTGTGTGTGATAGCATTTATGGGTATAAAATTCCAAACACAGACCCCAGTGGGGCTCCTGTGGTGTAATGCTAATATTGCTACCTTTGAGCCCACAGACCCAGGTTAAAATCTCACCTGCACTAGAGGTGTGTTGTACAATTTATGACCAGGCTAATTCAAAAGAAAAGCAAAATATATTGTGGTGTAATAGCAGTTTCCCCAACTCTGAGCCAGGACACCAAGGTTCCAGTTCCACCTGTCTGAACAGTTTGATTAGAAAATTTTAAAAAATCAGGATGAGATCACGCTATGAGCCTCCCTGTTGAATTTGATGAGTTGAACGCATTTTTGGTAAAATGTTTTATAAGCAGACTACTAGTTTAAGCATCGGTCACCACATTTTGAACATTGTCGCCATTCTGAATGTAACCTGGAGGCAGCAATAATTATCTCATTTTCTTTTATGCTCCAGGGAGACCAAAAACACATTGTTCCCTTTCTGATTTGTAAGAAAAGTTATATTAGGCTGGACGAGTCAGTGAATAAAGTTTGTAAGCAGTGTCTGCACAGGTTTTTTGACTTGAATAATTTGCAGTTTTTATTTAGAAGGAGTAAAAGATATTACAGATACTGGGCTGTTGTGGTGCAGTGGTAGCATCCCTACTTTTAAATCAAGAGACTAGGGTTCAAGTCCCACCTGTTCTAGAGGTGTGCCATAACATCTGCGAACAAGTTGATTCGAAAATATCTATAAAGCAGAGCATAAAAGTCTGTGGTCCCTGCCTCTGAGACAGGAATCCTGGGTTCAAGTCCAACCTGCTCTAGACATGTCTCATTGAACATGTTCATATCTATGAACAGGTTGATTAGTAAATATCTATAATGCAGACCCTAAAGGGCTCATATGGTGTAAAGGTACTGATCCTTCTCTAGGCCAGGAGACCCAGGTTCAGGTCCGACCTGCTCTACCATTGCGTAACAAAATTTATGAACAGGTTGATAAGAAAAATAAAATAGATTGCAGATCCTACGTGGGTCACGGATAACAGTTAAGAATAAACAAAAAATCACAGTGATTTGGTGATGAGAAAGCTGTTGTGTGTAAGATATAAACAAACAGGAAAAATGTAAGCAAAACCAAAAAGAATGATAATGCACACCGTACATGGGTGATTTACTGGTGGTGGGGAAGATGTACAAACAAAATAAAAACATCATGGTGATTTGGTGATGGGAGAAATATGTTCAATTGTTTGTAAGAGCACTTCTGGACATAAAGGCAGGTGCACTGAGCTCTTGTGGTACAATGGTGCCTCTCTGTGCTGTTGTGAGAGTTGCTATGTTCACATTTGCTTCTGCACTGCTTATGTTACAACAGTGATTTCACTTTACATAACAGCATCTCACTTTGGGATGTCTAATGATTGTCAGCACACAAAAAAAAATAGAAGTACTTGCTCATGTTGCCCTTCAAAAATTGCACATCTTGGCTAAACACCTCAACTCACAATCCTGTTGTGGTTCACAAACTGGGGGATCTACAATTCATTTAATGCCACCACAAAAAAAATTATCTCATGATGTTTTGTCTCATGTCCTGTATCATGATGATCAGATCAAATATCCAACGAACAACGCAAGACAGGACAAGGTTTATGGAGATATTGAGCTATCCAAACAACAGTGTCCCCTATCGACTTGTGACTGTGTTCAAACACTCTATTTGGCACCAGCTTGGTTGCAGAAGTTGCCAACGAGTTGACATATTTGGGCCATTGCTGTGGTCCCATCAAAATTTCTTGGTCAGAGTTTATACACTTTGCCTTGAATTGTCCCAAGGTATCCCAAAATATCCACAAAGCAGTATGGCTATCTCCTCTATGATGGGAGTTTGGTTCATGAGTACCAGGGCACATGACAGTGACAGTCTGTGCACTGCTTTTGTGGGGGGCGATCCTGTCTTGAGTTCCTATGAAACTTGAGCCTCAGGCCAGGAAGAAAGCAGTTTCTGTGTGTTGCTATTGGAGAGGATGCTTTTGGAAAGGACTTGCTATTGGAGAGGATGAAAGGGTAGCGATTTACACATTTGAGTTTTTTTTCATTGCTGCTGGCCATTTTATTTCGTAGCCACTGAATGTTGATAATTCACTTTGACAATATTTTCAGACTACATTAGTTCTAAAGATTAATTTGAACAAGCAATGACAGGAAAAAAAAGTAATATTGAACTTTTTTCTTTTCATGATCAATATGAAATAACACTGGAAGCCAAATCCTTCTAAAGATTAATTTTTCTCTGAAAAGAAATTGAATAGATATTAGCACCACTTCAATTACCAATCGCTGTTAGCATTTTTCAAATTAAAATACTTGTATAAATAAAAGATACCAAGTTTAAGATGCAGTTTGAGTAAATTATGTAAAGTGAAACAATGGTGACAAAATGACTGACTTTTTACAATGTAAACATGCTCTGAATGCTTTAAAGGAGCCTAATCAATTCTGCCAGCAATCTCATTGGACTTCCACTGACAATCTCTGAGAGCTGTTTCATGTCATTATTGACATTTGTCAAAATTCCAAGTAATTGATCCTGAGTGGTCCTTGCCGAGCGAAGTATTTGATTCCTGTTTATTGTCACTAGCTGCCTGGATCCCAATTGAACATCCAATCCTGCTAAATTATTCTCCACTCTGTTTTAACAAAAAAGAGAAAAGAGGGACAGAAATGGAAGTGAAAAGAATAGAAAAAAAAGGATGAAATAGCCAACAAGTGAAAGAACAGAGAGGGAAGGAAGTGAAGATAAGTTACAGACGAAAAGATGCTCAAAATGAAACAGGAAAATGGAAGAGTGCATCCAAGTTCACAGCACCAGAAGTTACAGCTATTTCGACTGGGAGAAGATTGTCTATGAAACGTTTACAATAACAGCTCCAATGAATAATATTGCCTGTAGTCATTTGGATCCTTGGTTTAACTTAAAAATTTACAAAGAATAATTTTTCATCTCTTCAATTCTCTAGCACAAATTTACACAGCATTCTGAGAAAGGGACTAAGCCTTATCACAAGAAAATTTTAATTTTAAGTAAAGCGACAGTTTAAGAGCTAATTTCTGTATAATAACGTTGTTTCCTACTTTGATTGTGATGGATAACTAAAGATATTTTAAAGGACAAAGCAGATTATGGTAATTACTCAGGGCCCGGCATGTCACACGAGCCTCCTCTCTCTTTCTCTCTCACTCTTGTCTGTTCATCTGTGATTTCACCTGGAAAGTACACAGGAATATCACTCTTAACTATTCAGTTGTCACTGTAGCACCCTTGCTGAGTTGTAGTGGCACGTGTCAGATACTGAATTGCATCTGTCAGTCATTCCAATACACAGACTGTCAGTCCAAATTACTAAAGAATGTCAAACAATAAATCTTTTCTCTGGAGAAAAGTGTAGCCTTTGAGGGTGACAATTCCAACATTGCAAATAAAATTAACAAATTTGATTCCAGATACATTCAAATGTTAAGATGCTCGCCATTTAACATCCAAGAAAGAAGGGATGTCAGACTTTCTATTTCAAATGCAATGAGGAAAGTAATGACCAGGGAGTGCAATTGGTGTGAAGTATAAGAATGTATCAAGGAAACAACTAACTATGCTTCTGAAGAGGGAAAGGATAAGGTTCAGTATACTTCAAATCAATGAGAAAGGACAGACTTTTTGGTTGAAATGGCTATTCCCTGTTTTTCAAAATGGTCGTTCATTGATAAGTAGAAGTAGATAAATGGAATGTTTTTCTGTGTAATTAAATGGATAAGTTGTAAGTCAGGTCTGATTTTGAGGAGTGAGTCTGACGTTGACATGGGTTAATTTGCTCTTTGGTGATATTGAGGGAAAAGACACAACTGAAAAGCCATAATATGATATTTCCAACAAAACGACAATTGAACTTTGAATTGCTTAGGGGTCTTTGAAAATGCTGTGTAATGTTGATGCTGCTGTACAGAGTGTATACCTCCATGTACTTTTTGGTCAGATTGGCTTAGTTGAGTATTCAGGAAATCAAAGGGTAGAATTAAAATGGAAATGGAGCAATTAAAATGGAAATTGGGAAGAAAAGCAAATATAGACTGGCCTCTGGGGATAAAGGAGGTTGAAGTTGGGGAGGAATATATTGACGTACAGAACAGTTTTAATAGAGGCATTTAAAAAAACTTATGGAGTTAGCAATCTAAACATTATTCATTCAGTATTATGCCTACAGAAGAATAATTGAATAGAAACAAGGATTTTAAAAGATTAAAAGAGCAAGTAAATTTAAGAGAATAATGTTATAAATATACAAAATTAATATTTTCCAAAGGTATTTGTGGCAAAAGAGATTTCTGTTTATTTCAAATTTTATAAATCCCATAAATAGATAATTTGAAGTGACTGTTGAAATCGTGGATAATATATACTGTGGCAGTTGATCTACCTGAAACTGACAATTAGCACTAAAACACTATTCTTATGTGGATATCTTTTGGTTACTGAGTAAATGAGAACCATTTAATAACAACTGATTGATCTGTCTGAAATCAAATCAATCACGGTCAAAGTGCCTCGATACAAGTGTTGGTAAAAGTTTATTTTCAGGTGGCAGGTTCAAATCGATTTGTGCCAGTCATCTGTTTGAGATTCAGATCCCATTGCTTTGGGCTTGTATTCTGTCCTGTGGTCAAAAAGACCTTCTTGATATTCTGTGTCCCTCAGAGGACAAAACACAATCCTTCGCATCACTTTCTTTATTAAATTGATATAAGATCCAACATTGGAAGACTTTGTGGATTAAGATAAATCTCAGGTTCACAAAGTTAGTTGTGCTGACTACATCCCTTAAAAGGTGTCATGGGTTTCATTAGTTTTGCTTTCCAATAAATCTTACATGTTCTGCAATCAAGTGAAATGTATAATATTCACTTTCCATTACAGAACTATAGTATATTTAATTATGCTGTGTGAGGTTTCAAAGAAACATAATTAAAGTCCACCCGACAATGCACCATTCGGTATCTTACCCAAATTCTATGGTTTTCAATTTTTACCAAGACTTCCAAGCAGAAAGCAAACCAAAAGCCATCTGGGTCCTGCATTAAATAAGAAAATTGTGATCCAGTGCTATATTGAAATCTGAATGTAATTTTAACTTTTGCCTTATTGGGACAATGTATAGCTTTCTTTTGAAATGAATGCTTGCAAGAAGAGAATGGAAAGAAAAAAAAAGCCTTTGAAACTAATTTTTTATTTTAAATGTTCTTTAAAGAGTGACAGGTACAGATTGTTGGGCCCAACAAGAAAAGTTTTCCAGCCTCCAGGACTAGTACGCATCCAGTTGGTTCCCAAATTGTGGCAGGCAATCAAAGGCTGTCTGATTTCCGACAGTTTGGTAGCTGCGTCCAGTAGATTCTGTCCTGGAATGGGTAGAAAGTCAGTCAACAGCATATTAAAGAAGTTTGCTGTTAAAAATATCGTTACTTACTTGTGCTACGGACAGCAACTTCACTTGTCAGAATGGCTTTCCACTAGCAAATCCTTGCAAGTCTCCGTTATAGGATTTGACACATTTTCATCCTTTTAAATTGAAAGTTGTCATTGTCTCACCAGAGGGATCCTCCCCATCATAGACAGAGATTACTGGTGGTGGTTTAATCTGAGGAGAGCAGCCAAGAAGGAGAGTCTTTCATGGTAACCTCAGCCCTTGCAGGAATTGAACCCATGTCATCAACATCGTTCAGCATCACAAACCAGCTGTCCACCCAACTGAACTATTTGACCCTACCCCCTTATCCCACTACTATCCCACCAGAGATAGAGAGAGGGAGATATATGCCATGCAGAGAATTCAGGGTGAGGATGAAAACCTTGAAGTCATTTCTCTGGGATGCAGAAGGTGAATTAGGAAGGACATAACTGAGATGCAAACTTTGTGCAAGTGAAGCCATTTGCCTGAGCATAATGTATGATTTCATGATAGAGGAATAGAGAACTGGGCTAATTCCAGCCACTTGACAAAAGCTCATGCGAGAATGTTTTGGCGACAGACACAATTTTACATAGCAAATAGGCCTGCACTGACAACAGTGTATTGGACAGTTGACAAAGGGAATCAAAATAACACAGAACTATTATGTTAATTGAGAGAAGCCAAGCTCATTAACTGTAATTGGAGTCATTGGATATACTACTCCCTTAGGTCTCATCATTAACAATCCACAGTTTTTCAATCTGCCCTTCGCATTTCAACACAAGATACAAATATTTTAATTTCTGATAGGCATTCTAAATATTTACAACATTTTGCCTTGTACAATTTCAGAGATAACAACCTGCCTTGCATTCAACGAGTGATGTGAGCGTCCCTCCAAAAACTTTTTAAATCAAATTGTTTTTTTTTCCATTGATTCACAAATACATTTGCAAAAATCTGTGACTCCTCGCATGAAATCCTATTAACCTTGGGAAGGTACTCCTGTAACAAGAACAGTGCCTTCCTAACAGTATGTGGTTGGAATAAGTAGCGCAAGATTGTGAGACTGTTCATTGTCATCACAGTGATCCACTTCTTCACTCAAGTTGGCAAAAGCATCAGAATACCTCATGGTAGACTGATTATTAAGGTTAGATCACCAGGAATATAGGGAGAACTAGCTATTTGTATACAGAACTAGCTTGAAGGTTGAAGATGGAGGGTGGTGGTGGAGAGTTGCTTTGCAGACTGGAGGCCTGTGAGCAGTGAGGTGCTACAAGGAATGGTGCTGGATCCACTGCTTTACATCATTTATATAAATGATTCAGATGTGAACATAGCAGATATGGTTCATACGTTTGCGAATGACACCAAAATTGGAGGTATAGTGGACAGCAAAGGTTACCTCAGAGTACAACTGTATCTTGATCAGATGGGCCAATGGACTGAGGAGAGGCAGATGGAGTTTAATTTAGATAAATGTGAGGTTCTGCATTTTGGAAAAGCAAATCAGGGCAGGACTCCTACACAATGGTAAGATCTTGGGCTGTGTTGCTGAACAAAAAGACCTTGGAGTGCAGGTAAATAGTTCCTTGAAAGTGGAAGCATAGGTAGATAGGATAGTGGAGAAGGCATTTGATATGCTTGCCTTTATTACGCAGTGCATTGCATATAGGAGTTGGGAAATGATATTGCGATTGTACAGAATATTCAGTCAGTCATTATTGAAATACTATATGTAATTTTGGTCACCCTCCTACAGGAAGAATATTGTTAAACTTGAAAGGGTTCAGAAAAGATTTATGATGATGTTCCCAAGGTTGGAGGGTGTGAGCTACAGGGAGAGGCTGAATAGATTGGGGCTATTTTCCCTGGAACTTTGGTGGTTGAGGCGTGACCTTATAGAGGTTTATAAAATCACGATGGGTATGGACAGGGTAAATCGACAAAGTCTTTTCCCTGGGGTGGAGGAGTCTGGTTTAAGTTGAGAGAGGAAAGATTCAAAAGGGACCTAAGAGGCAACTTTCATCACGCAGAGGTTGGCGCGTGTTTGGAATGAGCTGCCAGAGGAAGTGGTGGAGGCTGGTCTAAAAGGCATCTCAATGAGTACATGATTAGAAAGGGTTTACAGGGATATGGGCCAAATGCTGGCAAATGGGACTAGATTTATTTAGGATATTGGTCAGCATGGGCAAGTTGGACCAAAGACTTGGTTTCTGTGTTGTGTGCCTCTATTACTCTGCTACTCTAACTGACAAAATCACAGAATTGTTTGGATACAGAAAGAGGCCATTTGGCTCATTGTTCCTGCTTTGTTTCTATTCTCTAGTGCAAATCCCCTGCATTTTTCCCTTATCTCTCAATTGAACCAGCCCCCATCCCCATTTGTTTGCACATCAGTTTAAATCTATGCCCTCTTCTTCTTGTTCGTTTATGAGTTGGAACAGCTTCACCCTATTTGCTCTCTCAAGTATAGTTTGAAAACCTCTGTGAAATCTCCTCTCCACCGTCTTCTGTTAAAGAAGAAGAGTCCTAATTTCGTCAGTCTATCCTCTTGACATGCAGAATAAAGACTATTGAAAGAATTGATGACTTATATTTTAGGTTGAGCTTTTCTTGTAAGTTGCAGAGCATTTATTTTCATTCACACATGCAGAAAATTAAATTGGACAGAGGGGTTATGACAAATATATGGGTCATTGATTTTGTTCCTTTTTATTCATATTATAGGCTTTGATCAGGACACAGGATGGGCAATAAATGTTGACCTAGCCAGTGATGCCCATATCCCATGAATGATTGGATTTGGAAACAGTTGATTTAAATGCAAAGACACATTCCTTAAGTTTAAATGGATTAAGCCAATATGAGGAGGTTGATTTCCAGTTATGATGCTAGCAAACCTTGCATTGTTTCTCACAGACCTGCCCAGCTGGAGTCTCAGAGAAATGGAGTTATTTTATTTGCTTGTGGAATTTAGGTGCCACTAACTGAGCCAGTATTTATTGCTCATTACTTATCAAACAAGAGTTGCTGATGATAAGCTATCTCTTTGAATTGTTGTACTGATTATAGCCGGCAAGTGCACTGCCCTTATGAAGGGACTTTCAAGATTTTGATCCAGTGACAGTGATGGAGTGGAGATAGGGGATGCCAATGAAGTGAGCTGTTTTGGCCTGGATGGTGTCAAGCTCCTTGAGAGTTGTTGAAGTTGCACTAATCCAGACAATTGGGGACGATTCCATCACACTTCTGCTCTCTGCCTTATAAATAGTGTAAAAGCATTGGGAATTCAGAAGCTGAGTTATTATTCACAGAATTCCTGGCCTTTGAACTTTTCTTCTTGTTACAATATTTCAATGGCTGCCCAGTTCTGCTCCTGGTCAACATTAACCTCCGAAATTGTTGAAAGTGAGGATTCGGTTGTGCTCATACCATCAAATGTCAAGGAACAATAGTTATATTATTTCTTGTTGGAGATGGTCATTGCCTGGCACTTCTTTGGTATGAGTATTACTTGCTACTTGTCGGCCCAAATCTGGATATTGTCCAGGTCTTCTTCCATTTGTGCTGGGCCTGAGTCCACTAGCAGAGATTTCCTCCTGATTCTGAAAGACTCCAGTTTTGCTAGAGCTCGTTGATACCACATTTAGTGAATCATGGCATCAAGGACAGTCACATTCACCTTACTGCTGCATTTCAGAGTGTAGTTGAGCACAATTCTCTTGCTTCTGATGGCCGTCTGAACCTTGTGGATACCCAGTTTTGAATTGTCAGATCTGTTTGAAGTCTATCCCATTTGGCACAGTGGTGGCACCACAAAACATGATGGAGGGTTAATTACTATGAAGATGGGACTTTGTCTCCTGAAGGACTGTGTGGTGGTGTCTCTGACAAATAGTATTATGGGCAGATGTGTCTGCAGGTGCATTGGTGAGGACAAGGTCAAGTGTATTTTTCCTCTCTTTATTGCCATAGAACCAGTCTAGTAACTCCATCCTTTTAAGGCTTAGTAGTGGTGCTACTAAACTGTTCCAGGTGACAGAGATTGAAGTCCCCTATCTGAAGCGCATTCTGTGCCATTGCCAATTGCAGTGCATCTTCCAAATATTCATAATAAAGGAGCACTGATTCATCAGCTGAGAGGTACTGAGACACAATAATCAGCAGGAACATTGTCAACCCATTTTCGACCTGATGCAACTAGACTTCCTGGGAACTAGAGCTTATGGTGGATCCCAGAGACAGCTCCCTCCAAACTCTATACTGCTGTGGCTCCACTTCTAATTGGTTTGTCCTGTAGGCAGGACAGGACATAACCATGGAAGGTGCTGGTGATATTTGAGACATTGTCTTTTGAATATGATTGATGCATATCATTGTGTCAGGCTATTGCTTAACCAGTCTGTGAGACAGTCTCCTAATTTTGGCACTAGCCCTCAGGTGATACAACTGACTGTGTTGCTAGACCGATTCTGAGGCAGTTAAGAGTCAGGCACCAGGAACCTTTTAATGACCCCAGTTTTGGGTGAAAAGATTATCCATTTCCATCCCACTCTCTCACCTTCGGCTCCTGTTTAAACTTTTCCATTGGCATTCCATTTTACTTACAGCAGGAATTTGGGAGAACCTGTGTGGAAAATCATATCCCATTGAATAACGTTAAGTGAAAAAACAGTATCAGTCTGTCAGATTTTGTGCAAATAATCAAGGAAGATCAACAAATGCTTTGCTGTATAACATATTCATATTGCCTTAATTTAAGTTGTATAGATCAGCAAGACTCCAGGTCTCATTCTTAATTTCCAACAAAAGGTATTCCCTCATTAAAATAACCTCCACCTCTCTCTGTAACTCATGCATGGCACTGATCAGAAGATGTCGCTTCCTGACTGTCCTGGAACTTTACAACAGTAGAGAGTCTAGAATTCTAGAGGGACATAGATAGGGCAATTAGGCAAGGTATTTTCCCTGGGGAGGACATGTTAGAGTCAACAAAATTTGTTGTAGGAATAGGTGATATGCAGAAACCAGGCCAGGGCACAGATGGTACATTTAATTTTCTAAAGGGCATTTCAAACCAAACACATTGTCTCCAACCACCTCCCCCAATGATTTATTAATTTTTACTGTTTTTGCCATGAGCTTTTTCAGTTTAGATTTATTTTAATAAATTATTGAAGGGCCTCATTTGACACTCCGTCACTGAAAACCAGTCTGCCCTTCTTGAAACAGCTCTGGCCAGAGGTCAGGCAAATCAGAGAAAATCACAAGGAGGAACCCGTTTTCCAATGGGGTTCAAACGCCCACAGGAAAATGCAGCCTGCACGCCTGTCTTGCAATAAATTTTACTTTGTGCTCCTCATTGTTGCAAACTATTACCATTGTTTGCAAGCCTTGTACTAACGTACCAATGTGGGAAGCACTAGTACAAATACTGTGTTCACCTCAGTTTATTGCATTTTGTTTCCTCTCTATCTTTTTCCCCAAATAATTACAACCAAGACTTTTCACTGTCACTGTTATTTCCAGTCAGTATTAATTATAAGTCCAGAATAATTTCATATAAGATCAATTTGGAAATGCTCTGCGCAAATATAATTCATTATATCTCAAATAAGAGAAACGATTTCAGATGAGATTTTGGAAATGTCGATAAATCCTTAAACAAGGTCATGAAGTACAAAATTATGCTGTGCTTTAGTTGCTGAAGGCGTGAAAAAAAGAGGCTTCTTATCAAAATGTTCTCTCCCAGGAGCTGACACAGCTTCTGAGGCTATTGCAGTTCAGAATATTCTAAGAATTTTTGATGTTTTCAGAAGACTTTTAAGGGATATGGGAATAACTGTGCATATCTTACTTGACAAGCAGAAAAATCTACATGGCGTTTGAGAATTATTCATGTTTCTTTTTGTCTTTGTGATTACTGAAACAAGCTAGGATTATTTTTGGATTTTTTTCTCTTTTCCCATGGGATATTCCAATGACTTAGAGATGGATCAGTCCTTTTCACATCTGACCAAACAGCAGCCTTGTTTTTCCAATATGACAGATGTAGACAAATGTTTTGTGAGCAGCACGGAGGAAGTTGTCAATGCTCTGAATTCTAAAGAGATCTTTGAAATGGAATACTGACAAATATATGACGTGGAAGGCAGGAGAAAGGGAAAATAAACACAGGGTGGTTGAACAGCACAGAAAAGGCTTCAATTTATTGAATGATATCTGCATTCCATAACCCAAAGAAATGCATGGAGCATCAACCGCATACCATTAGATTAAGGCATGGAATTTTCTATACACAATACAAAAGGCAAGCCCTCCATCCATCCATCCACCCTGGATTCACATGGGAAAACAACCATTCTGCATCCATCATAGAGTCATCACAGATCCAACCCTCCAACTCAGCACCTCTTGAACAGTCCAACCTGTCCATCTTCCTTCCCATCTATCCGCATCACCCTACTAATCTGATCTATCACCATCACCCCCTCCGATGCATTTATCGCCTTCCCTGCTACCTTCCCCCCCAGCCCCACCCACACCCTCCTATTTATCTCTCAGCCCCATTCCCCATCTCTACACATTCCTGATTAAGGGCTTATGCCCAAAACATTGATTATCCTGCTCCTCAGACAGTGTCTGACTTGCTGTGCTCTTCCAACACCACAATTTTCAACTCATAGAAATATATAGTTTGGAAACAGACCTTTCAGTCCAACTAGTCCATGCCAACTTATATAAATCTAGTCCCATTTGTCAGCATTTGACCCATAGCCCTCTAAACCCATCCTATTCATATACCCATCCAGATAGTATATGTTGTAATTGTACTAGTCTCTATCACTTTCTCTGGCAGCTCATTCCATACACACCATCCTCTGCATGAAAACATTGTCTCTTAGGTCCCTTTTAAATCTTTCCATTCTCAACCTAAACCTATGCCGTCTAGTTCTGGACTCCTCCACCCCAGGGAAAAGACCTTGCCTATTTACCCTATCTATGTCCCTCATGAAATAATAACTCGCTATAAGGTCACCCCTTAGCCTCCGATGCTACAGGGAAAATAGCCATAGCCCATAGCTCAAATCCTCCAACCCTGGCAACATCCTTGTAAATTTTTTCTGAACCCTTTCTAGTTTCACAACATCCTTCCTATAGGAGGGAGACTAGAATTTCACACAATATTCCAGAAGTGGCCAAACTAATGTCCTGTATAGCTGCATCATTACGTCCTGACTCCTATACTCAATGCAGTGACCAATAAACGAAAGCATACCAAAAGCCTTCTTCACTATCCTATCTACCTGTGACTCCATTTTCAAGGAACTATGAACCTGCACTCTAAGGTCTCTTTGTTCCGCAATACTCCTCAGCACCTTATCATTAAGTGTATAAGTCCTACCCTGATGTGTCTTTCCACAATGCAGCACCTCACATTTATCTAAATTAAACTCTGTCTGCCATTCCTCAGCCCATTGGCCCATCTCATCCACATTCCATTGTACTCTGAGGTAACCTTCTCTGCTGTCCACTAAACCTCCAATTTTAGTGCCATCTTTAAACTTACTAACTATACTTCCTATGTTCACACTTGTCCTGTCAGGTCCCCTCAGAAACTTGTTTGTTGTCACTGCACCAAGGACCTGGGTTTGATTCTACCCTCGGTGACTGTCTGTGTGGAATTTGCACATTTACCTAATGTCTATGTGGGTTTCCTTCAGGTGCTCTGTTTTCTCCCATGGTCCAAAGACGTGCAAGTTAAGTGGATTGGCCATGTTAAATTGCCCATAGTATCCAAAAATGTGCAGGCTGGGTGGATTAGCCATAGGATATGCGAGGTTACAGGAATAGATTAGGTGGGTCGGTCTGGGTGGGATGCTTGGCAGAGGGTCAGTGCAGACTCTAAGAGTTGAATGGCCTCCTTCCATACTGCAGAAATTCTATGAAGACAGAGGGTGGTGGTGGAGGTTTGTTTTTCAGACTGGAGGCCTGTGACCAGTGGTGTGCCACAAGGATCGGTGCTGGGCCCTCTACTTTTTGTCATTTACATAAATGATTTGGACGCGAGCATAATAGGTACAGTTAGTAAGTTTACAGATTACACCAAAATTGGAGGTGTAGTGGACAGCGAAGAGGGTTACCTCAGATTACAACAGGATCTGGACCAGATGGGCCAATGGGCTGAGAAGTGGCAGATGGAGTTTAATTCAGATAAATGCGATGTGCTGCATTTTGGGAAAGCAAATCTTAGCAGGACTTATACACTTAATGGTAAGGTCCTAGATAATGTTGCTGAACAAAGAGATATTGGAGTGCAGGTTCATAGCTCCTTGAAAGTGGAGTCGAAGGTAGATAGGATAGTGAAGAAGGCGTTTGGTATGTTTTCCTTTATTGGTCAGAGTATAGAGTACAGGAATTGGGAGCTGAAAATGTATTGCTGGAAAAGCGCAGCAGGTCAGGCAGCATCCAAGGAGCAGGAGAATCGATGTTTCGGGCATGAGCCCTTTTTCAGGAATGAGGAAAGTGTGTCCAGCAGGCTAAGATAAAAGGTAGGGAGGAGGGACTTGGTGGAGGGGCGTTGGAAATGGGATAGATTTTTTCCCTACAGGAGTTGGGAGGTCATGTTGCGGCTGTACAAGACATTGGTTAGGCCACTATTGGAATATTGCATGCAATTCTAGTCTCCTTCCTATCGGAATGATGTTGTGAAACTTGAAAGGGTTCAGAAAAGGTTTACAAGTTTGTTGCCAGGGTTGGAGGATCTGAGCTACAGGCAGAGGCTGAACAGGCTGGGGCTGTTTTCCCTGGAGCATCAGAGGCTGAGGGGGTGACCTTACCGAGGTTTATAAAATTATGAGGGGCATGGATAGGATAAATAGACAAAGTCTTTTCCCTGGGGTCAGGGAATCCAGAACTGGAGGGCATAGGTTTAGGGTGAGAGGGGAAAGATATAAAAGAGACCTGAGGGGCAACCTTTTCACGCAGAGGGTGGTACGTGTATGGAATGAGCTGCCAGAGGATGTGTGGAGGCTGGTACAATTGCAACATTTAAGAGGCATTTGATGGGTATATGAATAGGAAGGGTTTGGAGGGATATGGGCCGGGTGCTGGCAGGTGGGACTAGATTGGGTTGGGATATCTGGTCGGCATGGACAAGTTGGACTGAAGGGTCTGTTTCCATGCTGTACATCTCTATGACTCAATGACTTCTATTCTATGACTTTGTTAATATCCTGGAATGTATTCATCAGATCCAGGAGACTTTGTGTACTTTAACCTCATCCGTTTTTGTCACACATTTTCTCTGGTGATAGTTATTTATTTATTTCCTCTCTCCTTTTGCCCCTTGTTTACTAAGTAATTTTGGAATGTTATTGATGCTGCCAACTGTGAAGTCTAATCCAAAATATTTATTCAATTTCTTGATCATTTCCTGGTTCCCCAGTATTATTTTCCCAGCCTCATTTTCTATGGGGCTGATATTCATTTTGTCTTCTCTCTCACTTTTTATCTATTTAAAGAAGCTCATGCTGCCTATCCTGACGTTACTTGCAAGTTTACCTTCAAAGGTTATTTTCTCCCTCTTGGTTATCATTTTGGCCATCTTTTGTTGGTTTTTGGAACTTGTCCAATTCTCTGGCTTCCCAATAATCTTTGCCACATTGTCTATTTTTCTTTCAATTGCATGCTGTCCTCAACTTCCCTGGTAGTTCATCCTGGTCGCTCCCTGGAATACACTTCTTGCTTTAAGCCATGAATTATTTTCTTTAATGTCTGCTGTTGTTCCTTTGCTGCTCATTACCTTTCCCAACCCACTCCAGTCAGCTCTGACCTCATCCCTTCTGTAATTACCCTTATGTAAGTTGAGTAGAGGTATTTCTGGTACAAGTTCTTCCCTTTCAAATGGAGTGCTAAATTCTATCACGATTCGGAGATGCTGGTGTTGGACTGGGGTGTACAAAGTTAAAAATCACACAACACCAGGTTATAGTCCAACAGGTTTAATTGGAAGCATACGAGCTTTTGGAGCGTCGCTCCGAAAGCTCGTGTGCTTCCAATTAAACCTGTTGGACTATAACCCAGTGTGTGATTTTTAAATTCTGTCATGTTATGCTCGTAGTTTACAGAAACAATTACAGAATAATGGATCACTTATTTAAAACTGAAATGCAAATGAATTTCTTCTCTCAGAGGGTAATGAATATATGGAATTGTCTACACCAGAGAGTTGTGCAAGCTAGGAAATTATAAAGAGCAGTTAAGTAGATTTATGCAATAATGGTGAGTTGATGAAGTTTGAACAAACGATGAGTTGAGACCTCCAGCAGATCTGCAACGATTTTGCTGAATGACAAAGCAAACCTAAGTGCCTACTTCTCTTAAGTTTTATGACTTTGTGTCACCTTGTGTCAGTCTCAATATGCTGATGTGACACATGATCCTGCTAGTGTTCACTATGCAAAAATCATCAGAGACAGGCTTGAAAGCAATGTATGAGTTCACTGTCAGCATATATCGATGGACATTCAACAACAGCTAGCAGGCTTTGTCACTGATGATTCTGCCTAAGGCTGATACAAATCAAAAAAGTTGCATTTGTTTGGTTCTGTGGGAATAAACTCAAATACATTCCAGGGCATGTAGTCAAGCATGTTGTGCTTGATAGCTTGACATTCCTATTTGAACCATTATGTACATGATAAAGCTTTTTGTTATAACATTGCCCCTCATACTTATCATGGAATCAATTATTCGCATTTGCCATTATTGTTCGTGTAAGCATTTTCTACCAAATGTTGAACAAAATACTATTTCATTTTACAAAATAGTTCCTAGTCACATCTGAGGAAATGGTAGTCATCTTTATTTATGAAGGGTTATTGAATGGGAATGAGTTAATGGTGAGGACTGAGGGTGGGAGAACCTGGCATTCTTATAAAACAACTGGAATCAGGTCCCAGAGAAACAAAGTGGGCATTCTAAATAATAAATCTATATAAATATTTTGAAAGAAGAATGTATGGTTACTAAATTTGCTGATGATGCAATGATAGGTAGGGAAGTTATTTGTGAAAGGGCACAATGATTTAGATTAAGTGAGTGGCCAAAAATTGTTGGATATTGTGGGACTTGTCCATTTTGGCAGGAAGGTTAGAAAACCAATGTATTCTTTAAGTAGGGAAGGATATATGCAAAATTCTGTGGTAAAGAGGCATCTGGGTATCATGCTGCAAGGCATCAGAAAAAAAAATAGTCTGCAGATGTAGCAAAAAGTTCGGAAACTGAAACTACTGTCGATGTTTATTGCCAGGGATTTGATATGGTAGATGCAGGGACGAGTTTTCTCCTTAAGGGGGGATTACATCCAGAGAGCACTTTTTAAAAAATAAAGTGCCTTCTATTTAGGATGGAGATGACAAGAGTTTTTTTTTCTCTGAAAGGGTCATTGGAATTCTCTGCTCCAGAGAACAGTGGAGGCTGAGTCCTTGAATATTTTTAAGGTTGAGTTAGGTAGACTGTTGATTGACAGAGGAGTCTAAGGGTATAGGAACTTGAGGCCACAATCAGAGAAGTCATGATATTATGAAATGAAAGGAGTAGGCTTGAAGGGCTGAATGGCCTCCTCCTGCACCTCATTTTTAAACCCTTATTAACAACTGAATTTAACAGGTCATTTTCATGTTAGGAGGTTGTAACTGGTAGGGTGCTACTTGGATTTTAGCTAACTACAGCCTACATCAAAGTCTTGGGTGAAGGTTCGAATACCATTAAGTGTTTAAGTCCTGATAAGATTTGCTTTCCCAAAATGCAGCACCTTGCATTTATCTGAATTAAACTCCATCTGCCACTTCTCAGCCCATTGGCCCATCTGATCAATTTTCCATTGTAATCTGAAGTAACCTTTTTCACTGTCCACTTTACCTCCAATTTTGGTGTCATCTGCATACTTACTAACTGTATCTCTTATGCTCACATCCAAATCATTTATATAAATGACAAAAATAGTGAAGCCAGCAGTGATCCTTGTGGCACTCCACTGGTCACAGGTCTCCAGTCTGAAAAACACCCCTCCACCACCACCCTCTTCTTCTACCTTTGAGCCAGTTCTATCCAAATGGCTAGTTCTCCCTGTATTCCATGAGATCTAATCTTGCTAATCAGCCTCCCATGGGGAACCTTGTTGAATGCTTACTGAAGTCCATATAGATCACCTCCACCTCTCTGCCCTCAGCAATCCTCTTTGTTACTCAAGCAAGTTTGTGAGACATGATTTCCCATGCACAAAGCCCCAGCAACGGGCCCAGTAATCACTTCCCTAGCTTCTCAGAGTTCTGGGGTACACCTGGTCAGGTCCTGATCATTTATCCACTTTTACGCTTTTCAAGGCATCCAGCACTTCCTCCTCTGTAATATGGACATTTTTCAAGATGTCACTATCTATTCCCCTACATTCTATACCTTCCATGTCCTTTTTCACAGTGAACACTGATGCAAAATACTCATTCAGTCTCTCCCCCATCTCCTGCGGTTCCACACAAAGTCCTATTCTTTCCTTAGTTACCTTTTGTCCTTAATGAGTTTGTAAAAACCCTTTGGATTATCTTTAACTCTATTTGCCAAAGGTATCTCATATCCCCTTTTTGCCCTCCTGATTTCCCTCTTAAGTATACTCTTACTGCCTTTATACTCTTCTAAGGATTCATTTGATCTATCCTGTCTATACATTACGTATGCTTCCTACTTTTTCTTAAACAAATCCTCAAATTCTTTAGTCATGCAGCATTCCCTGTACCTACCATCATTTCTTATCACCCTAACAGGAATATACTTTCTCTGGAGTCTCATTATCTCATTTCTGAAGGCTTCCCATTTTCCAGCCGTCCCTTCACATGCGAACATCTGCCCCCAGTCGGCTTTTGAAAGCTCTTGCCTAATACTGTCAAAATTGGCCTTTCTCCAATTTAGACCTTCAACTTTTAGACCTGATCTATGCTTTTCCAGCACTATTTTAAACCTAATAGAATTATGGTAACAGACCCCAAAGTGCTCCCCCACTGACACCTCAGTCACCTGTCCTCAAAGATGTTTCATATAAAAATGGTATCTTTGATAGGGAGTGTTTAGAATAGCAGTGTCTTGATGGCAGTTTACTCTCTCACTCCCTGGCTAACTCGCATAATGCCAGTTTTTATATACCCCATACCTCAGATTGTCTCATTGGTTCAAAGTTATCAAAACAGGAAAATTCAAATTCAATTGGGTTTCAGTATCCTGGGACATAATTTAAACTGATTGGTTAAATTTAAATGGTGGTCAAAACAACTGAGGTATCCAGTTTACAGCCAAATGTTACATTTTTCAATTTTCCAGTACTCTCTGAGATGCTACTCAGACATATGACGGTTGACTGCAAGCACTCACTGCAAAAGCTCTCTCTTCAAGGTATAGTATACACTTTCAGCTTCATAACAGAAGGGACCTGAGGATCAATGTTTTTCACACAAAAGATGGTTGGTATGTGGAAGGGACGCATTGAGAGTGTGGTGCTAGAAAAGCGCAGCAGGTCAGGCAGCAGCTGAGGAGCAGGAGAATCAACGTTTCAGGCATAAGCCCTTCATCAGGTTCCTTCATGTGGAAGGAATTGCCAGAGGAAGTGATAGATATAGGTACACTTACAACATTTAAAGGACATTTGGTTTGCTACGTGAGCAGGAAAGGGTTAGCAGATGGGCCAAACACAGAAAAATGGGACTAGTTTAGTTTGGGAAACTTGGTTGACATGAGCGAGTTGGACTGAAGAGTCTGTTTCTGCGCTGTCTGACTCTATGACTCTAAAATCAAAACTTACATGCCTTGAAAATAGAGATGAATGAATTAATACCTTGCCAGAGTTACACAAACTCTGACAAGTTACAGTCAAAAACTGCAAGATGGATCTGGTTGAGAAGATAGTAATAAAAACTTTTTAAAAAACTTTTATTCATTTTTTATTGGGATATAGGCGTCACTGGCTGGCCTGCATTTATTGTCTGTCGCTAGTTCCCCTTGAAAAGGTGGTGGTGAGCTGCCTTCTTGAAACACTGCTCTGCTTCTCGACTAAAGAATTAGAATAGTCTGAACAAGGTAAAAGTTTGTTTCCATCGAAGCACGTACAAAACAACAGCAAGGCACAACATATTCTGAAGATCATAGTTAAATTCAAAAGAATTGTAAATCGATGTGAATTAAATTCAAGCAGGGTTGAAAATAAACCACCAATGCTCAATAGCAACATGCATCTATTGGCTATCATCCTGCAGAGCACCAAAAGGAAAGGTGCACTGTTGAAGTTTAAGTAGAAGCAGATACCTACAGCAGCATGCTGAGAGAAAGAAAAACTCCATATTTTCAAATAGTGCTGCAAATTGAATGGTAACAGCGTAGATGTTTTTAATAACTGAAGCTGTGCTTGTACAACAGACATTTTTTTTAAACTTCTTTCTTGATTCTAACTTTCTATGTATTTTTCAAACGTTTTAAAAGTGCTGGGATAATTTCTTTGTCAACTTTCTATTTTTACTTATTCTCAATTCCCTTCTCAATGACTCATCACTGATGCCTAGTATATTATCTGCAGTAAAAGTTATTGACCTGTTTGGGTCAGGGTCTGGCTCCCAGATTTATCTTTATAAAGAGCTGATGCTCTACAGCCAAGCACCTCCACCAGCGCCGAACTCAGTCTTTAGCTTTAATTTGCAGGTGAGGTCCTTATGATTGCAGAACACTTGACTCCACATCAAAAGAGAAGTCTATTTCCTTGTTGTATTCGTGAACCTGAACCTGCACTGGGAAAAGTTCACCTCAGTCGTTTGTGCAACACCTGGCCATCGTTTTGGCCCATCGGGCATGGACTTTGTTGCCTTCAGGGCTCTTGCCCCTTTAAGGGAGGAGATCCTGCCTCCAGGAGTTAATGGACAATTGGAAGGCTGACAGATTTTTCTGTCTCTGAGGTTTTGTTCCACAGGAGGTGTCTGCTGCTGGAACTTCACCCACATCTGGGAGGAGGCAATGAATGGACATACCACTGTCCCCCTCCCCCATTGCCACCAACACTATGGTGAATGGGGCTTTGGGTCAGTCAGGTAGGCCTCAGTAAAGCCACATGTGGTTAGTGAGGGTAAGGGATGAAGTTGCAGCAGGGAAGGTCATCATCACCAGGCGACCCTTTATGGGATTTATGAACTGGAAGCAGCCGATTCCCAAAAGCCAGCTGGGGTAGTTCCAAGACACCTTCATTATCGAAAGTAGCCTCTGAGTAGGATGGGCCGCTCCTGACCTTTTCCCATCACTGGTAAAATGCCTTGGTAATGGTGGGGATGTGAATGAGGACTTCACCACTCCACCCCCCACTTTCTTCCACCACTTTGTGTGCACCCAAACTGCACCTCATTACCCAGTATTTTCCCTGTCCCTTTCCCCTATCAATGATCATCGTTCAGCCTGTCCAAGCTTGGTAAAGCAGGCAGATGTCAAGACACCAGTGGAAGGGAGTGATATCCAGTGTGGCTGTGTTGGCACCAATTACTTAGATTGTTTTTCTGCCAGAGGTCTGACAAGTGAAGTGATTGTAACGAGGTCAGCCAGGTTAACCTCATAGAATATGAGTTCCCTGATTGAGGCTGTTAATCTGATCCAATTAAGGAGCCCTGGTTAACAGACAGAAACAAGAGTGTCAGAGGTTTAGTTCAATCTGTGAGCTGACTCTGAGGAAGCTGGATTCGTGTGAAGGACTGTCTACATGTAAATGAAGGTTGACTTGGTGACTTAGATACCTGCCTCTGTGGAGTTATTTCAACAAGTGACAACAATTAAAATTAGGTGTCTGTATATAACAGGATTGTGGATGAAAACGCAGTACTGATATCTGCTCACCCAAAAATAAAGCTTATCTCTTGAAATAATGCAGAACTGACACCACTTATGGACCCATAACCACAGAACAATTTTGTGAATTGAGGGGAGGAGTGGAGAAAACAGTACTGTTCAGAATGTTAGACAAGCATTTGCTACTGTGCAATGTATTGCCTGAGAAACAAGTTAAATTACAAGATGTGAAGCAATTCACAGAGAAGAAATTGGACTGATGTAATCAATGAACTAAGTATTAAGGGAGAAGAACCAATTTAAAATTCCATTATTATCCTTGATACTTTTGGTGTTAGATTGGTTAAAACAAAAACATGTTTAACCTTGTTTAATACAGGTATTAATTCTATCAATAGCTTTTGTTGAAGATATTACCTTTGGAATTGGGGGTTGTGTGTGTGTGTGTGTGTGTGTGACGACAATGTTGAATTATCAACACCAAGTACAGCTCATGATTACCCAAGATTTGAAGTTTGAACTGGTATGGGAAATTGCAGGATGACATCAGTAATAAAATAATATTTTCTTGAATATTGGAGACCACTAGCATACCAAACTGCACAAGCAGCATAGACAGTGCTAAGCAGTTCCACATCTAAGAGATCAGATCTAAGAGTTGTAGCCCAGCCACATCCTGTTGTAAATGATGATGGAAAATTAAATAATCACTGGAGGAGGAACCTTCACATATATCCTCATCCTCAATGATGGGGGAGCTCTGAACTTTGGTGCAAAACATGATGCATTCACAACAATCCTGAGCCAGAAATCCCGAGGCAATGATTCATCTCAACCTCCTCCGAAGGTACCCAACATCACAGATTCACATCACATGATATCAAAAATTGGCTGGAGGCACGAACACCTGCAAAGGTTATGGGTCCTGACAATATTATGTTCCATACTCTTAGCCAAACTGTTCCAGCTTAGCTGCATCATTGACATTTAACCAATATTGTGGAAAACAGGTATGTCCTGTACACTTTAAGCAAGAAAAGTTAATGTGAATGATTATTGCTCCATCAGTCTGTTCTCAATCATGTGTGAAGTGACGGAGGGTGTCATCCACTGTGCTATCAAGCAGCATCTACTCACTGACAGCCAGCTTGGTTTCTACCAGCGCCACTCAGCTTCTGATCTCAATACAGCCTTAGCTCAAACATGGAGATGAGGTAACAGTGATTGCTTTTGACATCAAGCCATATTGGACCCAGTGTGGCATCAAGGAACCCAAGCAAAACTGAAGTGAATGGAAATCAAGGGGACACTCTCCACTGATTGGGAGTCATTCCTGACTCTGATGAAGGTGGTTGTGGTTGTTGAGATCAATCATCTCAGCTGTAAGACTTTTATTTTGCAAGACAAACTCCTTAGCAGATTCAAAGGTAGTGAAGTGGTGTTGGAATTAAGTAAAGTAATAAACTAAAGGTGTGCAGAAATATCTGTCATTCATGGGTCTTATTGACAATTTAACTTGAGATGATGGCTACTTCATTCTGAACACAAACAGATGCCGAGAGGACTGATAGCAACTCATTATGAATAACATTGTTTCAGACTGAAGTTTCAACTATAATGCAGTCTACTAATTTCTTTAGATTGTGAACACATGATGTTATTAAAGGGATGGAAAATAATATTTTTGGGATTCACCTAAACTGGTACAGATGTTTATAATGTGATATCATTAATGCACCTATAAACATGTTAGCACTGCACTCTGTAGCAAGATGCTTGAACCATTTTATCACAGTAGGAAATGTCATTGACAGACTTTTTGTGTATTCTCTTCCTGCCCATGTTTAATATGTTTTGGATTAAGAGAGAGGCATCTTTTCTAAGCCTTTGACTCTGCATCCCACTTAAATAAGCCAACAACTATTTGAGAGTTTAAAAACATTACTTGTTCCCTCACATTTCCCCAAGATACATGGAAGATCACGCACACATACACAAAAATTAGAAACAGATATAGGCAGGACATGTTTTTCAGATTACTGTTGTCTTGGTCTCTAATTTACAATCTCTAGTATCCTATGTGGCAAGATTCCATGTCCTGAATGGTTTCCAGAATTTGAAGTGGAGGTGAGATTCTTGTAAAGCAGTATGTTCACAGAAAGTTGACTTTTTGTTTTCATTGAATATCTGGGAGTTTAGTTCCTCAAGTATACTTTACTTGAACAGGCTACACACTTGAGCTGTTTTATGTCTTGCAGCTTGTTTTCCAGTCTGGTTCACATCCTAGTTGAACTGATAATTAGAGTTTTAATCAAACTTCTTGCAAGCAGCTCTGTATTAATGCTCTAAGCAGACAAAGAAAACATGGCTGTCTGCTTGTGGTTTCTCACAAGTTTAAGGGTTTTTTTCCAAATTGGGTGAGCTGTTCATGTTGGTTTCATGTCATATTGTTGGAGGTTATTATCTGAGACACACCAAGTTTTGTTTGGATGGAGAAAGCCATTATGATGTCATGGGAGGTTAACTGCAGTCATTCATTTCCATTTGTCATAAACTGAGTTTTGATCAATCCACTTTGTTCAGAATAAAACAAGGAGACAGATAATCTGGACACCCCATACTCCTCTCGTGTTGGTCCGTCTTTGAAAAAAAGAGAGTTGTGAGTTCCCTGGATGGCTATGAATATCCACATTTAATTAGGGATTTGCCTGAGATTTGATCAACTCAATAATCCAAATGCTAAAAATCACATGACTTGAGCCAACCTTCTTAACAGTTTGTTTGATTCCATAAGACCACAAAACCATAAGTTATAGGAACAGAATTAGGCCATTCAGCCCATTGAGTCTGCTCTGCTGTGCAGCTGTGACTGATGTTTCTCAACCCCATTGTCCTGCCTTCTCCCCATCATGCTAGACCTCCTTATTAATCAAGAACGTATCTAACTCTGTTTTAAAAACACTCAATGATTTGTCCTCCACAGTCTTTTGTGGCAATGAGTTTTACAGATTCACCACCAGCTGGCTGAAGAAATTCCTCCTTATCTCAGTTTTAAAGAATTGTCCCTTCACTCTGCTGCTGTGTCCTGGGGTGTTAGTTTCTCCAAGCAGTGGAAGCACCTACTTTACATCCACTCTCTCAGTATCCTGGAAGTTTCAATCAGATTACCCTCTCATCCTCCTAAACCCCATCGAGTACAGACTCAGAGCCCTCAACTGCACCTTCCGTGACAAAGCCTTGGGTCATTCTTGTAAACCTTCCCTTAACCCTCTCCAATACCAACCTTCCTTACTTACAGCACCCAGCTTTTTGAAGTATTGATTGAAAGTTCATAACATTCTATGCATGTTGGAATTCATATCACTGTAACTTTAAATGGCAGCCTTTAACTGGCTCAGATTTTAACTACACAATAAGTGTAAAATACTTGTTTCAGTTCTTGATGTTTGGTCATGTTGGAGTGTTGAGGTAATTTATCATTGTTCTTAATTTTGTATGAATTAAAACAAATAATTTGGCACTATCCACTGTTGCTATATGGAAGTGCGAACATTATCTAAGGACAGAATTGTAATTAATCGCAATGCCCTCAGTTATCGAGTTGATTATAATATCGGATTTTCATCTTCAGTTAGCTGATCTGGCCTTTGCATGTTGATCCTCTCAAAGAACAGTACTTAATCTGAACTATCAACATCCTTTCTCCCACCCCTCCAACCAGCTATGGCATAAATGCTGAACCCTCCACACTTCACATCAGGTCTGGATCATCTAGACTCAAAACGTTAGCTTGCTTTTCCTCCATGAATGCTGCCTGACCCATTGTAATCTCCAGCACTTTTTGTTTTATTTTCAGTATTTTCCTCATGCTTGCATTAAATTGTCTTTGCCATATATCTACACATATTGCAAGCTTGTCTGTGTCCCCTTGTTGTCTCCTGCAATCCTCCTCACTCTTTATTACTTTGCCAAGTGTTATATTATCTGCAAATTTTGAAAACTGTACTCCTTATATTTAGGTTCACAACTTGCATATATTGCAAGAAAGGCAATTGTGCAAATACCAATCTATGGGGAACATACTGCATAATTCTTGTCTATCACATTAAAGAAAATAATGCTCCCACCCTGCTTTCATGTAATTTACACACCTAAATTACTAACCTTCTTTTAATCCCGAGTTCTCTGTTCTAAGCAAGTTGTACATGGTATTTTATCGAATATTTTATGTACATGTACTGCATTACTTTCATCAGCCATGGCTGTTGTTTAATGAAGGGACTCAATCAAGTTAATTGACAAATCCATGCTGTCTTTCCTTGATAGGTCATGTTATCTATTTTCTCCTAAATGACTATCTGTAATATACTGCCCACCACTGATGTTAAACCGGCTGGTCTATAACGAATGCCTGATGTTGAAAAGCTTTTGCTAAGCATCACATATGAATGGCTACATGGCATCCCAGCACATATCATGAACACTTCATTCTATGATAAATGCACTGAGTGTGTACCACACATTGAATAATAAACTGGCTGGTCAACAACATCATTTCAAGAGAACAGTGATCTCTGGGTGCATCCTGTTCCCTTTCTTTTGACAAGGAGTGCAACATTTGCAATCTTCCAGTCCACTCAAGCTGCTCCCATATGCAAGAAAGATTGAAAATTGCAGTCAGAACATCTGCTACCGTCACTCTTGCTTCTCTCAGCATTGTAGGATGCATCCCATCTGGACCAGATGGCTCACTCACTATGAATGATGACAAACTATTTAGCACTTCAGCTGTTTCTGCAGCTTTTCTATCCAGAATTTTTCTTTTGGTGAGGAGAAAATATAGTACAGTTTAATGTTAGGGAGAGGTAACTTACTCAGATAGTATCATTTATTCTTTGTAATAGATTCTCAATGCATCAAAGATTTGTTTCCCTGTGCCATACATGGAAACTGGTTGGGGGGTGTGCAGTTGATAAATTTAGAGCATGTTATAGAATTGTACAGTCATAGAGATACACAGCATGGAAATAGACCCTTCAATCCAACTTGTCTGTTCTGAACATGCACAGATCAATCATAAATTAATCGACTCCCATTTGTCAGCATTTGGCCCATCTCGCTCTCAACCTTTCCGATTCATATAACCATCCAGATGCCTTTTAAATGCTGTAACTGTACCAGCCTCCACCACTTTCTTTGGCAGCTCATTCCATACATGCACCACCCTCTGTGAAAAAGTTGCCTCCTGGTCCCTTTTAAATCTTTTCCTTTTCACCCTAAACATATGCCTTCTAGTTCTAGAGCCCCTGCTGTGGGCAAATGACCTTATCTATTTATCTTATTCATGCCCCTCATGATTCTATAAATCTCTATTATGTTACCCCTCAATGCTCTAGGGAAAACAGCCCCAGCCTATTCAGCCTCTCTCTATAGCTCAAACTCTTGTGTTATGAAGTTATTCCTGAGTTGTTATCATGCTATCTATAAGTTGTCAGTTATCATCACTATTCCTTTAAGTAATGGCTTGCTGATATAATGGATACTTCTTCTAGGATCAGTGAACTCAAGTCAATTCAGTTTCCCAAACTCAATAGCACCCTGCCTCCTTCATCTCCAGGATAAAGGGACTTCCACCAGCACCTGCCTGCTTCTGAACACAGACTTCATGGCACTGAAAATCCAGCCCATACTTGAGAATGTAAAGAGAAATATAACAAATTGGAAAAATGAAGACTGTGCTGACTATGGAGAAGTCTGTTTTATTATTCATGAAGAACACTTAACATTCAAAAGAAGATTCCTTCTAATGGAACTTCAGCAAATAAGCAGACTGCGTCTCACCACATTTTTTACCAAGCCTTGTTTGCTTAATGGATTGCCCATTGTTGTCAAACCACAGAAAATGAATATCTGATATGGGGTTTGAAAATTATTACATACATTTGATTCGCAGCTGCAGGGCTTCATAGAGATCTAAGAAATGCCATTGATGATATGTCTTTTGACTGGAAGAAGGAGGATCAGTGAGGCTCTTGTATTCAAAATGGTTTGAAGCTGAAAATGTCATCAACAATGATGCAATTTTCTAAGTGGTGGATTCCACAGGTTGTGCTGCTATTGTTCTGCTTTCCTTTTATATGTTTACACAGTACTACTATTTAGAATAATATGCAAATGCCAGCTGCAGCAATATTTTCTTGTTTTATGAAAGTGGTTTCTAGTTCAACATGCAGTGTTGATAACTTGTGCTTCTAATGGTTCCAATTATGCTGGCATTGATAATTGAAAGATATTTTGTACTCTCTATAGTTCCAGTTCATGGCTAATGTTACAGTAATGTAGCCATTTCCGAAAGTTTCTCTACACTTTTGTAATTACAGCAACTTGGTGAGTCAGCTGAAAACTAATCAGACAGCTGTATTGAAAGAAACATAAGCTGACCAGAAATGTCAGTGCTTTTCAGGTCTCATGAATCATTTGCGATGTTTGAAAGACAGAAACTGGAACAGCCATGAAAAATCAAGTAAATAAAAAAGTAAATTATCTTTCAACAGTCTTTGCAATTGCTTCAAGAAATGCTATTGTTTCCAAACTTTATCCCCAGAGAACATGGATAGACAAAATGCTGTGCTGTTGAACATGAAAATATTGAAAGGCATGGATTGTAATATTAGGCATTGTAAATCTGCAATGCTTTGCAGCAATGTTTTTAGATTGTAAACCTGTGATTACAGTATGATGCTGTTTCAATGATTTTGTATGCACACATTGTTCTATCACAGAGTAATGGGTCTCAGGATGTAAGGTAAAGCTTTTGCGTGCATTGTTACATTCATGCACATCATTATTGTCATTATCTTGAGAAACCTATAAACTAAAATGCCCTCCAACGCAAGTACCAGTTTGCGACTATGTTCATCAAAATTACTATAAATAATGAATGTAAAATTTAAAAGATAAATTTAAACTTTAAATAATCATACAACAAAGACACTTCTTAAACAAGTTCAGCAATCCCTTTCAACATTTACAGTGATATGCAACTGCACAGATCCACAAGATCCACCATTCTTTTTTCCATACAGGAGGTGAGGAGGTCTCACAGAATCCATACAGTGTGGAAAGAGGCCATTCAGCCCATCAGGTCTGCATCAATCCTCCAAACAGTATCTCACTCAGATCCAGCCCTCTGCCCTAACCCCATGGCTAAGCCATGTAGTTTACACACACATAGACACAATCGGCAATTTGGCACAGCCAAGCCACCTAATCTGCAAATCTTTGGACTATGGAAGAAAACCAGAGGAAATCCATGCAATCACAAGGAGAATGTGCAAATTCCATGGAGACATCACCCAAGGCTGGAATTGAATCCAGGTCCCTGGTGCTGTGCGGCAGCAGTGCTAATCACTGAGCAAACATGATACCCCAATAAATCAGATAATAAATTTAAGAACATTTATTAACCTGTATATGTTGGGCCAAATAATCCTGTGTATGTGAGAAATAGTGACTGCACACTTCTGCAACTCACAAGCGAAGCACCATGCCACTTTTCTTTTTTCTCCTAGAGGTCAGGTTTTCAGTGCAATTTGCAAACTATCCTGGAGTACATGAAGAGTGTGGGTTCATTAGAATCTGACCTTAATTCTTTCATTGCCCACCCACTCCCATGCCTGCCCATGCCACCACTTGTCCCCTCTCTGCAATGTCTTGTATCCTCTACCCTCTCTCAGATGTTCCATGCATCTGTTGACTGTGCTGTTGTAGGGGAGGTGTTAGAAATAATCATTAAGGAGGTTACAGGTTGGCACTTAGAAAAAAACTCAAGTTAATTAAGAAGTGTCAGCATGGTTTTTTTGAAAGAGAAATCCATGTTTAACCTATTTGTGGGACATTCTTCGAAAAAGTAATATGCACTGTGAATAAAAGGTCGGCCTATAAATGTGCTAAAATTGAATTTCCAGAAGGCATTTGGTAAGGTTCCACATCAAAGATCATTGTGCAGAGTAGGAGCACATGGGTTACGGGTATTATATAATCATGTGTAGAAGATTGGATGGCTGGCAGATTAGATAGTAAATGTGCCCTTTACTGATGTGAATGATAAGGGTCCACATCTTGTTTAACTTCACATCAATGACTTGGATGAAGAAAACAAAGTTTTCTTTGTTAGTTGTGAATTTGTGAAATGATGCAAAATTAGGAAATTATAATATGAAAAGGACACAAGGGCTGTATTGTGGGAAAATGTGAAATTGTTCAATTTGGCAGCAAGACAAAGGATTACTTAAAAAAAAGAATGCCTGCAGAATTCCTGGTGAGATGAATTTAGATGTTCTCATGCACAAGTCATGAAAAGTTAGTATGTAGGTACAACAAGTGATTTAGAAAGTTAATAGCTTGCTGTCCTTAATTGCAAAAGGACAGAGACCACATCTCAAATACTGTACGCAGTTTTAGCCTTCTTGTTTCAGGAAGGTTATAATTTTTATTATTATTTTGCATGCATTTGATGAAGGCTTCCTCTACTCAGCCAGCAATCCCTAATTGCCCAAGTGTCAGTTATGATTCATCCACATTGCTGTGAGTCCAGCGTTGGTTGTTGGCCAGATTAGGTAAGGACGGCAGATTTCCCTCCCTGAAGGACTTTTTTTCAAAATGTCAGTAGACAAAGGGGATACAGTCACTGTTAGACTAACCACTTTTCTCTCGATTTTTATTGGCTACCAATTTCACTATCTGCAATCTTCCATTGTTGGATGTGTGTCAGAGTGGGTTTTCTACAAAAAAGGTTTATTCAATTGATAAAATGTAAGAAAGATTTTTCCTCAAGATTTCAAAAGAGTGAAAGCTGACAAATGAAACATATAAGATCTTTATTGATTTTAACAAGGTGGCTTTAGAAATAATGCTTTTTCTTGTAGTGGAGTCGAGAACTAAGGGGCATTGTTTTAAGACAATCGGGATTTCTCTTTTAAGACAGAGATAAGGAGATTTTTTTTCTCTCAGATCACTGAGAGACTTTGTAATTCTCTACTTCAGTTGGTGCTGCAGCTGAGGTGGAGAGTGGGGGGGGGAACGGCATGCTTCATTGAATATTTTACATCAGAGGTAGATATATTCTTATTAGGCAAGGGAGTAAAAGGTTATCAGCAAATTCAAAACAGATCAGCCGAGATCTTATAGTTGTGCAGAACAGGCTCGATTTTCCTGCTCCTCGGATGCTGCCTGACCTGCCGTGCATTTCCAGCACCACTCTAATCTAGACTGTGGTTTCCAGCATCTGCAGTCCTTGTTTTTACCTTGAGGGGCTGAATGGCCTACTTCTCTTAATTCATGAGTTTGCATATGTGACCCACACCACCTGTATGCATTCATCACAACCATTTGAACCTACACGTACAATGAACAGTCATCAAACCCCAGAGAATATTGAAGGAATGCAAATATTTTACATTCCTTATAGGAAGCAAGAAAGCTCTCACGGTCTAATAAACACCTCCATGTCACTGACAATGATATTAAATTACATTCTATTGTGTGAGAAAAAGCTTGGAATACTTAGCATCCTATTCGTTTGCGTCATTTTACTCATTCATAGGATGTAGGCATCACTGGCTGGACCAGCATTTATTACTAATTTCCAGATTCCAGATGTCCTTGCCCAACAGATCATAAAAAAAAGGGCAGTCAGTTATTGCAGATTCTTAAAACTGTCATTCAGTCTCCAGTGAATAGAACTGTGGTGAAATCCACTTGCAACTTGAAACTTAGCCATGAGAACAGGATTTGGTTGTTTTGGTTTCCAAGCAGGGCACCTGTCAATCAATATAATGGGAAAAATGATTAAGTTTTTTAAAAATTTATCTAAAATAGACTTTTAAAAACATGTCGGTTGTCAAGAATAATGTTAGGAGCTCTTATGACAGTTGCAGTTTGCCTATGCCTGATCCAGGAGACTTCAGACCAAGCTCTACTTGCTCCTGCTGTGCCTAATAACATCTCTGAACAGGTTGATTTGAAAATATATGTCGAGATCATTGTTTTTTTTTATATTACCCAGGACCATTTAAATGGTGATTGAAAAGATGACGGTGTGGGCTAATAGGGTGTTCTGTATCCAGAGTGTGGTGCTGGAAAAGCACAACAGGTCAGGCAGCATCCAAGGAGCAGGAAAATTGACATTTCGGGCAACCTGTTCCTTAGATGCTGCCTGACCTGCTGTGCTTTTCCAGCACCATACTCTGGACTCTAATCTCCAGCATCTGCACACCACACATTTGCCCAGGGTATTTTTGGATCATTTTTCCTAGAAATGTGGTGCCTTCTTCATTGCATATCAAGAACATACAAGGATGGTCAATGTATGGCTAAAGTTGTCATTAAAGTGTAGTTCCTGAAATTGAATCACTACATTAAAAACACATGTACATTGCAACAATAACACCTTATCATGATATTTGAAGGTATGCAAACAATTTACCCTTATCTTTCAAAGTGTTCCCAAATCCTCGGCAGTATCCATTTTCTTCATGAACTCTCAAGTCCAGTGTTCTTTTCATGGGTTTTTAAGGGTTTTCAAAACAAACAGATGAATGGCATGTCACAGGAAATCCAATTTTCACTTTCCTCTCAAAGTGTGAAACCTGACTTCAGTGGGGGTGGGGGTAAGACCTGAAGCTTGGATGTTTGTGATCTGCAGAAAGACAAGGGGAAAGTGGCATGATATGGAGGAAAACTGGGTTTCCTCTTTCAAATAAAAGAATGGCGATTCATGCTGCAAACTGCATCTCTGAACGCAGATGGGGATTCAGCCCATTATCCCTCTCAGTATTGATTCGAGGTACATGGTAGAAACATTTTGCTGCTTAAATGAACAACTTAGTATGATGAAATTTGGTATGTTTTGAACCTGATGTGTGAGAAATTATCTTTAGATTGCAACAACTGATAGTTAAATCCCTCTGAGTATTTTGTTGGATATTTGTTCACAAGTGTTAATGAGTATTTCAATGCTTTAAAAAAAAATCTATGGTGATCAGATTACTGAAGCATGATGTAAAACCCCACAACATTTATTTTTCTGATATCTACTTGCTAATTAATCATCAGTTGATGCATTTGTAATTGACCCACTACCGAGCATGTTTTCTGAATATGTTTTAATCAATTTCATTAAATAAACCTACATTTTCAACAGAAGGCAAAGAAAGACATGTATCCATTTTGTCAGACAGGGGTTTCATTGCAGAAAGAAAAGGAAAAAAAAACAACATTCTTTGTTCATTATGTCATTCAAACAAAGAAACAAAGAGAGCAGTTGCCTTCAACCCATAAATAAAGAATATGTAGCTGTCCATTGTTGATGAAAAATTCCCCTGAAATTTATCTGTGACTAACTTTCAAGTTTGTAATGGGCTTCCTTGATGTACTGTCTTGGAAATTTTGGATGTCAAGCCTGTTTTTGTTTGGGGTCAGGTGGGTGGGTTCAGGGTGGGGTCTCTTCATGACAAAGGAGATCAAAAAGGAAAAAGCAAGACTGGAAAGTGAAAATGGAAAGAAAAAATAGTCTATTAGTAAAAACATTCCTGGTTTTCAGGAAACCAAAACTGAAGTGAAACTGGTTGAGGCTCTACGAAGGGATTATGAGACATCGACGCTTAAAAGTTGAAATAAATGGGCCCAGTGACTTAGTCAACTTGGATTGTTTAACTCAGTTGGCAAAATGGTGAGCTTGTAATTCAGAATGATGCTAACAGCATAGGTTCAATTTCTGTACTGGCTGAGGTGACCTTAAAGGACTCTTGTTTTCAACCTCTCTTTTTACTAGAGGTGGGGTGACCCTCAGGTTAAACCACCACCGGGCATCTGTCTCCAATAAGAGAGGAATCCTGTGGGACTATGGTGACTTAAAGTAACTTCACCTTTTAGTGGTGAACTACAGGCAAGCTAATGAAGACAGAGGCAGGATGCAGGGAATGAACACATGCCTGCTTCAGTTTCTTGAAGAGGATATCAGAAGACCTCAACTAGAGGAGGTTCTCACCCATTTTATTTTTGGTGAAGACCATACCCATGGCAATCGTGGTGCATAGGGATCACAGTATGTCTGAGAAGGAGAGGAGCTGAATTTTATTTTGTAAAGAAAATAAATCTTTAAAGAATCTCAACTGAGTTTTTTGACTTGTAGGATTGGATTAGACTACTGAGCTAATTCACAAGATCTGTCCTGATTGAAGCATCAATTTCATGTGTAATTTATTATTCATATTCAGCTTCAATTTGACTGTTCACTCATACCTATTTATTAATATTGACTTTAGGTTTTACATACAGGAGAATGTAAAACAGTATTTAGAGTTTGCTTTGTTTGATTTTGTGTAGTAAAATGGTTAGGCCACAGCTAAAGTAGTGTGTGCAGTTCTGATCACCACACTATAGGAAGGAGGGAGTGCAGTTGAAGAAGTGCACAGGACTTTCACCAGCATGTTGTCTGGGACAAAGGATTTCAGCTATTAAGAGGGACTGAGTAAGCTCAGGTTGTTTTCTGTGGAGCAGACAAAGTTGAAGGTGGACCGGATAGAGGTGCATCACATTGAGGGGCACAGACAAGGTGTAGTCCACGGACATGGAATGCTAAATGATGGCTCTCCTTAGTTGAAGGGCCAGTAACAAGGGGACATAATGTTAAAGTGAAACGTAGGAGGTTTAGATGGGATTTGAGGAAAAATTATTTCATCCAGAGCATTGTAGGGTCTAGATTGCACTGCCTGGGAGGGTAGTTGAGGCAGCAAACCTCACAACCTTTAAAAAAGTACTCAGGTGAGCACTTGAAATGTCTTAACATTCAGGACTGTGGGTGTAGTGTGGGGTAGTGGGACTTGTGTAGGTAGAGTATATTTTTGGTGGTACAAACTTGTTGGGCTGAAGACCCTCTTCTGTACTGTATGATTCTATGATTCCAACCCTTTTTCTCTTTCAAAACATGGCTTCAGTCTTTCAACATTTCTCGAGAAATTTGTATTCATTATTAAGAAGAGAGCATTCATAATATCTACTAAGATTGTACTAGTGAAAACAAACTGGAATGTAATTATTTTCAGATGATTTTGAGGCTTGTGAGCAAATGTTCAGATACAATCTGACCTTTTAGTTCACTCGGGTAGTAAAGCCATCTGGCTTGTGTTGAGTTGGGAAGCACTTCAATACCTGTTTACATAGAAGAAGCAACAGGTGGATTGGTCACATTTTCATTAAATACTCCAGACATTAATTCAATCTTAATCAACACATTATAAAACTTGCTATGACAGAGTGTTCAGAACTTCATTTCCCTGACAAGATAGACATATTGTCTAAGCTTTTCATCATCCAGTTCTCAAGACAAATGTAAGAATGCCAAATCTTGAACATTCACAATAGTTTATATCATTGGAGAAAAGGGATGCAGATTGACTGTTTGAGGTACTGCAATGGAGAAACAACCAGGAAACTATAGAGTCCCAATTCTTTAGAGTAATTCATAAAGCATATAAATTCTGAATGTATTCATTGGGTTTGCCGAAAACAGATGCTGCATATGTATGTTGAACTTCCATTCCTTTATTTTCCTAGTTTAAATTCAGACTGACTTTAATGTTAACCAATACCTTATTTCTTTACTTTTCTACTTATTCTCTAAAATAATGCCTAACTTTTTAAATCTATTACTCTTACTATTTTGTATCTAAGTTTCTTGTACCTAGGTACCTTGGGACCGAAAATGGCACCTTATATGGCGACGTTATACACTTTTCAATGTGCTTTTCGTTGATTGTCATGTCAATGGTCTTGAGTACATGTGACAATAAAACCTAAATCAAAAAATCAAATATATATGTATCACTTCCAGCAAATGATAATGAGAGGCATTAAAAAGGTGAAATAATTATCTTACATTGATTTTTAGTTTATGTGTGTAATCAGAATTGGTCAACAATGGTTGCTCAATTGTAGACTCATCATCAGCATTGGCATCAGGTATTTTTCTATGGCAATGTTTTGGACAATCATAGTCAACCTGCCAAGCAATCCTCATCCTTTTTCTCTGAAAAAAAATTTTTCTTGCATTTGTCTTGATAATTGCTAAACAAAAACATTTCCACACAATGTCTTTCTTTGCAGAAAAATGCACAGCTTTTTCAAATTAAGAAGGCATCAGAGGAGCATAACCTCACCTATAATCTTTCTGAAAGACAGTTTCTTGCCCTTTAACTGTGCTAACTATATGTCTTCACTTGTCCTGGAGGCAACAAAGTGTCTGGCATTCTATTTGTACTTTTTTGGTTTGCGTCACACATCCGAAAGAAGTTGATTTTAAAGTTATTATTAAATGTCTTGGTTGTGAACAGAAAGATATGGTTTTAATTACACTGGTAATTGCAGTAGGGATTCAAACATCATAGCAACAGTAAGTGATCGAACTGGAATAATTTGAGTACTGGGAGAAGTAGTTCAATCCACCATTAATCTGAAAGCAGAACCAGCACCAAGATCTGAAGCTTCTTGGAATATGTATTTAAGGAACTTACAAGGATGACAATATTTGGAGAAACATAAACCAAATATGCTGGAAATGCTCAGCAGGTTTGTGAAACCGTGTTAACTTTTCATGTCAATGATTATCCATTGTGTATGTGAGCTTCTAAAAGGGAGATCATGCTTGGCAATGTCAATATAATTTTTAAAGAGGGAACTAAAGGAATAGACAAGGGAATATCCATGAATGTAACTTATATAGACTTTCTGATGGCATCAGGTCAAGTCCTTCATAAGAGACTGATTGTAAAAGTTGAAGCTTATGCAACTGAATGATAACATTTGATGTGATCAGAAGATTGACTCAGCAATAGGACACAATGAGGAGGGACAATCACGGGTACCCTCAGTGGTACGATGGGAAGTTGTCACATCTATATTTTAACCTCAACTAATCAGCATATTATTATAATCCCTGTGGCGACTGTTGAATTTGGTTTTAAAAAAATGACTTGTTGCTAATGGATAACACAATTACCTTTTAAGACTTTGATGTAAAACCAAATTAAAAAAGCATTGTTGACTGAACACTTTTTCAGGAGGTAATTTATAATGTAAACTACAGAATAGAACCTTGAACACAGCTAAAGAAACAATGATCTGATATATCCAACACTGTCAGTTAAGTAGGTTGTCATGTCTCCCAGATTTAGTCTAGAATTCTTCATAACGTCTGAGTGATTAATTCCAATCTTTCGCTTTCTTAGCTGCTGTCTTTCAGGATGTGTGTTTTGGAAACTCTGGTGAATTTTCCCAGCCTCACTCCAACTCCTCAAAATTTTTGTTTTCAAAATCAAGCACAAATGTTCATCCTCGTTATTGTATAGTAAGCCCATAGAGAATTATGTTCTCCAGCTGTTTTCTCTCCTAAAGCCTGGCAGACAGATGCACTTATCTCAGATATTCAGTGATATTTCAGGAAACTCCATAATCCAATTTTTACAATGGGTCAATTTCCAAAGGTAGCTTGAATCACTTGGGCCTTCTATCCAAGTAGGAATATCAGTTAAGTAACCTTGAAAGCCTCGCTCAGTTTCTTCTTAGAACTTGGACGGCACAGTGGCTCAGTGACTAGCACTGCTGCCTCACAGGTCCAGGAACCCGGGTTCAATTCCAGCATTGGCTAATTGTCTGTGTGAAGTTTGCACATTCTCCCTGTGTCTGCGTGGGTTTCATCCCACAGTCCAAAGATCAGGTGAATTGGCCATGCTAAATTGCCCATTAATCAGAGGGAAATGGGTCTGGGTGGGTTACTCTTTGGAGGGCTGGTGTGGACTTGTCGGACCAAAGGGCCTGTTCCCACATTATAGGGAATCTAATCTAAAAAGAAATGGGTTTTTTAAAGCACAGCTATTTAGAATCTAACATTCTTAAGTTGGGGAAGAGAGCAGGTAGAGCAGGTCAATAACAGCTGAGGTGTCATGACATCCACCCCAGTTAATGTTTGTGGATAGCAAGAGGTAAAAATAATCAATAATAATGTCAAGAAAGCTAACAACTTTCATGCAGGTGCAAAGTAGACATGGTACCGCTACAGCTCATACTTTCTCAATGTGGAAATGTTTTCCGGTCAATTCTTGAGCAGCTTAAATGTCGATGAAAGCACCCTATAGAGATGATCACACTGCTTCAATATTGGAATTTTTAACCGATTGAATGTTTCAGGTCATCTCTGTCCATGTAGTGCTGAGTATAACTGCTGTTCTTGCAGGCTAAGACATTAATGTGGGATTTTTGCACATGTCGTGCATTTTCATCTGTAGCTGTTGGTCCACTGTGAAACCATCATTTAAATATCCTGCCAATTTCAGACATGGTGTTTTCTTATTTTACCATCTTCACACCTGTGAAATGGGAGATGCATCAAATGCCTTTGAAATTAATTGGCATAGAACAGCCCTGTGGTCAGGTTAAACACATTGTTTGAAAACCTTTCACCTCTGATTTTTTAAATGCCAAAGTACAGTCCCAGTACAACTGAGGAGCACTTCTTTCTCTGTCCCCTGCTTCATTATTACAGTATGTGGCCTCATTTCTCCAGTGATGAATAGAAACGGTTGATAAATATTAATGCAAATACATGTAGTAAAGATATAAATGTGTAATGTATGTTAACATATCTTTCACCCTTACAAACTCCAAGCCACTCACTTTCCATCGTAATTACCTTGATCTACATTTATTATTCAAACTGCTTTGTGTAAATTGCAGCATCACTACTGGCAGATTAGGGTAATTACACCCCAACTCATTGCCATGCATTGGTTCAATTCTGGATCTAGGCATGAGAATCAATAATGGAAAAAGTTGCAGAAAGTACACACAGATCCAAACTTTCAATATGACATAATTTCCTTTACTGGCCTTGTATCAATCCACATCAGCTTTCTTTCATTGTTTTCCTGCAGGAACAATTAAAATCCAAATGGTGCCTCTAGCAAATTCCATCGGGTGATATTATAACTCTTGGCTCATTTTATTATCTCATCCAAAAAGTGATGCACTTGACTGTGCAGCACTTCTTCAGTTGTAAACCAGCCTAGATTGTAAACTCATGTCTCTTGAGTAACACTCAAAACCACAATCTGCTTAATTGGAGGGAAGTGTGCTACCACTGAGCCAATACTGATATTGTAAAATGTAGGAGAGCTCTTTGGGCAATCTGACAAAGGAAGTGGTGGTTAATTCTTAGTTCTCAGCCAGTGCTACTACCTGTCTGCTTCCCCCCTCTTCTGATTGCACACAGCATCGATAATTCACAGTTGGGAAGGAAATTTCATTTTCCTTAAAGCAAGACTCTAAATTGTGCACAAAAGGGACACATTCTGAAGGAAATGCAACCCCGGTAATATCAAATGAATGTTCCTGAGGATCAGTGAACTCAATTCAGGGAGATCTTGCAACAAAATGCAAATAATTCACTGCTGATTCTGATGCTCAATCAAAAACAATACAAAGCAACTTGAAACAAAAATCTTTGGTACAGCTTATTTTTCGCTTTTTTAGAGTCTTGCCTACAGGTGACCGTACCTTTTGGGGAATTTCATAGAACTTCTGAAATTTCAGTTCTATGCATAACATATCACTTCAGAGCGAATTTTAAAACGTTCGCGTAAAGATTGAACATGATCTAACTCAGTCAGGAGCTGGATATGTATCTTTTTATCCGTACCTTAATAACAGAACTGAAATACTAGGCCATCTGCTCATTCCTAATTATAAACTTGGTGTTCTGCAAATTTTGAAGAATTGAATGACTTTACTTATACAGTGTTGTGTTTATTCCAAAGTGTTGGTACCAGTTCCAATTCCAATTACAGCTTTTTAGGTTGGCTAAGAACAACCTATCTACCTCTGGGACATTAAGACCAAACTTAACAACTACATTTTATCAGCATCTTTAGAGAATGCAATGTAAGTCTACAAACGTAAAGACTGATAGCTTGAACGGTGTTTGGCTGGCTGCATGTAGATTGATAATCCAATTCTTCTTGACAGGCTAGACAGGATATTTTCTACTTGTTCATTCAGAAATACCTATCCCTCCTCCCAAGAAACCACAAGTTACAGTGAATGCTCGCATGTGCAGCAGGTTAGATATGTTTTCTCAAGAAGGGTTAGTTTAATGTCACAGTAGCATGGCACTTCATCAGCACCCTATTTAACTTTTGTATAACACTCTTCTCTTTTCTTGGGTAAAGCCAGAAGTTAAACCATAGACTTGAGTGCAAAGCCCAATTAGAATCATAGAGTCTGTACAGCATGGAAACAGACCCTTCAGTCCAACTTGTCCATGCTGACCAGATACCCTAAATTATTCTAGTTCCATTTGCCAACATTTGGTCCATATCCCTATAAACCCTTCTAATTCATATACCCACCCAGATGTCTTTTAAATGTTGTAATTGTACTAGCCTCCACTACTTTCTCTGGCAGCTCATTCCAAATATGCACCACCCTCTGCATAAAAAAGCTGCCCCTTAGGTCCCTTTTAAATCTTTCCCCTATCACATTAAACTTGTGCCCTCTAGTTTTGGACTCCCCCACCCCATGGAAAAGACTTTGTCGATTCAGCCAATCCATCCCGCTCATGATTTTATAAACGTCTTTAACATCACCCTGATACTCCAGGGAAAATAACCCCAGCTTATTCAGCCTCCTCCTATAGTTCACGCCTTCAAACCCTGGCAACATCTTTGTAAATCTTTTCTGAATCCTTTCAGGTTTCACCGAATCTTTCCATTAGCAAGGAGACCAGAACTGCACACAGTATTCCAAAAATGGTCTAACCAATGTCCTGTACAGCCACAATATGACCTCTCAACTCCTATATTCAATGCTCTGACCAATAAAGGCAAGCATACCAAATGCCTTCTTCACTACCCTGTCTACCTGTGACTCCACTTTCAAGAAACTCTGATCCCACACTCCAAGGTGTCTTTTTTCAACAACACTCCCCACTTCTGCAGAGAGAAGATATCAAGAGGTCATGGTGAGAAAGCAGATTTATGGGATCTATATCTATTAAATAGAGGCCGGCCAATCAGCTTAATTATGTTCTGTCCATCCTTCATTTTCAAGTCTTTGCATGTACAGTACAGCAATAAGTGTTTAACGTTCAGCAATACTGGTGAAGCAACTTTAAAGTGTAAATAGAACTGATCTCACAGCACAGCTAGCCTGATCTTAGTGCTAAATGCTTCTGTCTGATATGCTGCAGAGGACAAAAAAAACCTCGTATTTTATCTTCAGGTGCTTTCTGTGAGCTGCATTACTGTACCAGAAGCATGAGAGAAAAAGGAAATTAGTCACTTCTAGTCAGAATTCTATTTTTGCACTTTTTATTTCATAGCCTACAAATGAAAGGAGATGGAAATGACAAACCCTGACTGCGGCTGATATATCAAACCACATTGTAATGGGAGGGAAATAAAGTTATGGTAAGGGAGCAGTCAGTCCAAAAGCCGGATCCAAAACAGTGAAGTAAAGCAAAGAGATGCTAACGATATGTTATACACCTTTTACATCAGATGAAACACGATGGTATTTTAGTTTTTCTACAAGCATTGAAATTGGATTCTTTATTGTATTCGCCTTGATCATTGTTTTCAAGAGGTAATGATACCAAAGTATTCACCTTTGCTGTCAAGACATACTGTACCAGAGGCAATTGTTTGTTTCCCCACATTTTTAAAATATTTTTTGTTTCCTTTTTTCTCTTGGATCAGGTTGCTTGACAATCAGTCATCCTCTCCGTCCTTCAGTTGTTGCTACTATTGTTATTCAGCACGAACAGAGCACTAATGAGATAAACATTTGAAAGCAGGCTTATTGCTCAACTTCTGTCTGAGACCTGAAGAATGTGATTTTTTTCTGTCGGAGACCTGAAAAATGTGATTTTTGGGAAGGCCTCAAAATGGCTGTCACTCCCATCCAAAGCAAGCAAGGTCTCAATATATTGAAACCAAGGTCAATTTTGGAAATAAAGGGGTGAGGGTCCTTAAATTAACCACTTAGAAGTCATTCTCAAACACTACAGGTACGTTTTATGAATCTTTTTTATGGAACACATTAGCTGCTGGCATCCGCCTGTTCTTACCTATCAGTACCTCCTGAAGAAACCTAGCCAACTTGGTCAGCACAGTGGCTCAGCAGTTAGCAGTACAACTCACAGCACAAGAGATCCAGGTTCAATTCCAGTCTTGAGTGACTGTCTGTATGGAGTTTGCACATTGTACCTGTGTCTGTGTGAGATTCTATTGGGTGCTCAAGTTTCCTTCCACAGTCTAATGATGCACAGGTTGGGTGATTGACCAGGCTAAATTGCCGTCTGGTGTCCAGGAATGTGCAGGCTATGTTGATTAGCCATGGGAAATGCAGGGTAATGGAGATAGGGTGGAATGCTCTTTGGAAGGTCAGTGTAGACTTGATGGGCCAAATGGTCTTGTTCTGTATTGTAGAGAATTTAAATCTGTTGTGAGGGAGAGATGACAAAACTACATCTTCCCTCATTGGCTGCTTGCCAATGTTGGTTTGACATCATCAGGCAGAACTTTTTTTTTGTGAAACCTGACCATATAAGACAATTAAATGCTCGCCAGTGGCATCAGGTGACACACTGCATATGTGATGCTCTGCAATGGAAAACAGTACTTGTCTCTATCAATAATTGCTACCCTCACATTGTTGACAAGAATTCATAGAATTTCTAACGGTTGACATAAGATACCTTTAAAATATCATGTTATTGGATAGTGTTGCATTTAGGGATTCATTTCCACAGCATTTACCATACACTGAGCAGAAATCTGAAGATTTCTCTGATACCATGAATTGTCTGCCATGGCCTATTGCTGGTTGGTATGCTCAGTTGTGATCCAATTAATCAAACCTGATTCAAACAATTCAGGGTTTAACTAACAATTTAACTTTGTTAGTTAATGAACAGGAATTAAACAGTAAATGACCAAAGCGGCGACCTAATAAAAAAACCAGAATAATCTCATTAAAATTTTACACTGTACTACAATCTGCAAGAACAAAGCTGCAACCATTTGCAAAATTTCATTACAGTTGCAGATTTATAATCCCTCAAATATACTGGTATATTTTTTATCATTCACTGTGGAGTTGAATGACAAATTTGTCAGCCCTCTGCATTTAAAAATAAACTTTACCTTACTGTGCCAATGTATATTTTCATGATAAATAAAGCTGGAGTATTGATCTTCAAATTCCACCATCTGATTTTAATGTCTGAGATCCTCACGGCCAAACTCGCTTTCAAACGGGAGAAAAAAACTCATTGATCCCACCTGTCTGGTCAATTAATTACTGTCTTTTTAAGTCAATGTGAATTAATTGAAATAATCTGAACTGAAATTATTATTCTTATCAAAAAACTGTGAAATTAGTCCGCTCAGTCAGGCATGAAGAAACTCTCATTGCCTACCTTGATTTTGATCTACTTAATTTTTGCATATTCAAGATGAAAAAGACATATCTCACAATTATCATGCTGGAAAAAAGAAATTAAAACACTGGAATGTTTTATTCCAAGGAGCAATTTTGACAGAGCAGAGGAGAGATGGATATGTGACTTGTGTAAACTGGAGAAAGTTCTTTCACTCAGTCTGTGAAGAAAGTCAAGTACCTGGAGACTTTAAAACTGCTTAAATAGAAACATCAGCACACTAAGATCTCAAAAGGCCACTGAAATATTCATTATTGCCGAGGATACAAGACATAACTGAAACAAATGTGGTCTCAGGTTAAAACTGCATGCATCAAAGACAACCTAAGGACTTTGAATAGTATATTCCTTTTGTCTTGCTTTTGAACTGGACACTGTAGCATTCCAACTTTGTACCTATGTCTATATATAATGTCTGTATTTTTCTCAACAGATGATGAAATTTCTCTTTCTCTCTTTCAAAGAAGTCTCTTTGTAATTTATGGTGAACTAGTAGGGGTTCCTCATAATTTTACAGCAGCTTCGTTTTGTGCTCAGAAGAATACAAAATCACAATCAATCTCAGAGTTTGAAATGACAGGAGTTGATTCACCCCTCCTAACCTGGTCGTTAACTGTATTTTCATGAGTTGGAAACTGATATTTCTGAACTGCTGTAATTGCAAGCATTCATTTAACCCATTAGAAAGAGCTTCATTTGGAGATTTAGCTCATGCTGTTATTTTTAGTTCCGTACCCAAAGTGTATTTATCAACCTTAATACCTTTACAGAGTTTATGGCGGAAATAGAATGCTTTCTGTGTGGATGATAGCAGTTTAGAAACTGAACATGTGGCAAATTGTTAATTCTCTGTGCATGGGGTCTCCAACAAGAAAGAGCGTTCTTTCCAATTGACAGATCCAGCTGACAGTTCTGACTCAACATAGAGTAGAAGCACGTCATTGAGCCACTGAAGTATGACTCATGCTTTGTAGATGTATTCTGCTATTTTGTATTATGCTCATGTTTGTGTCGACATTCTTAGATAACAGGACAAGAGTCTGGAGAAGATTTGTAGCTCAGGTTGTTCATTTGTTCACTGAGCTGGTGGGTTTGTTTTCAGACATTTTGTCACATGCGAGGTACATCATCAGTGAGCCTGTAGCGAAGTGTTGTTCTGTCCCACTTTTTATTTATGTGTCTTGGTTTGTCATGGTGGGTGATGTCATTTCCGGTTCTGTTTCTGAGAGGTTGGTAAGTGGCATCCAAATCGAATTTACATGTTTGTTCATGGAATTCTGGTTTGAATGCCTGGTCTCTAGAAATTCCCATGTAAGCTTTGATTTGATCTGTTCCAGGGTGAATGCATTGTCCCAGTCAAACTGGTGTCCCTCTTGGTCAGGTCATGCTCATGTATCCTGGTGGCTAGTTTCCTGCTAGTTTGTCTAATGTAATGTTTGTTGCAGTCCTTGCAGGGTATTTTGTATATTATGTGTGTTCTGCTGGATGTGGAATTTGGGTCCTTTAAATTCATCAGTAGTTATTTTAGTATGGTAGTAGATTTGTGAGCTATCATGATGCCTACAGCCAGCAGAATGAATACTCCTGGTTAACTCATCAAAACTTTTGATCAAATTTGTCAAACATGATATTCATTTAACTAATTCATGTCAACTAGCACTGATTAATATTTGTCTTTCCAAGTGCAAACTCATTCTGTAATTCTCAACTCTTCCTGACTTTGATTTGATTTTTTATTTGTTTAATTATTGTCACATGTACCGAGGTATAATGAAAACCTATGTTTTGCCTGCAGTACAGGAAGATCATACAAAGTAAATAAGCATAATAGAATAGAGTGAACAACACAATGTTATGGCTGTGGAGAAGGTGCACGGAGAGCAGAGCAACATTAAATTTAAAACTTGAGAAGTCCATACAGAAATCTAATAATTGTGGGCAAGCAAATGTTCTTGAATCCGTTGGCACGTGTGTTTAAACTTTTGTATCTTCTGCCCATTGGAAGAGGTTGGAAGAGAATAAAACTAGGGTGGGAGGGGAGCTTGATTATGTTGGCTGCCTTCCTGAAGCCGTGAGAAGTGTGGATGGAGTCAATGGATGGGAGATTGGCTTGTGTGATGGACTGGGCTGCATTCACAACTCTCTGTAGTTTCTTATGGTTAAGAACAGTTACCAGAGCAGTTACCTGACCAAGCAGTGATGCATCCGGATAGAATGCTTTTCGTTATGCATCGATAAAAATTGGGAAGAATGTTTATGGACACACCGAACATCTTGGCCTTCTGCGGAAGCAGAGACATTGTTGTGCTTTCTTGAACAGCACATCAATGGGGGTGCACCAGGACAGTCCTTGATCATTGCTTTTAGAAACTTGCTGCTTTTGGCCACCTCCACCTCATCACCATTAATGTAGACAGGGGTATACCCTTCACTTTGCTTCCTGAAGTCGATGACCAACTTCCCCACCACCAAGCTTACAGTTACTGGCCTGTATGTTTCCAGGCTATCTCTTCCTGCCATCCTATGGCCAGATTGAATCCGAAAATTATTGTTAGATGCCCTGATGACTCCTTTCTTGCCTCATTCAACAGTTTGGGATTCAGCTCATTTGGGTCTGTCGGTTTATCCACTTTTAAGTCTGATAAACCTTCTGGCAGCTCCTCTCTCTCTCTCTCTCTCTCTCTCTTCTCTCTCTCTGTTAATTCCTTTTAATATTTCAGCATCCTTCACTTGGGTCATCCTTTTCCATCTGAACATTGACACATAAAGTATTCAATGAGGACAGTGTCAATACCTTCTGGGCCCATAGAAATAATACTTCCAAAGTCTCTAATGGGCCCATTTCTTTTCCTAGTTATCCTCTTGCTGTTAATACACTCAAAGGAAAACTCAACTGTTTTGCTTTATTTATTCTACCCATCAATGCTTTCTCATCCATTCTCCTAAATTTCATAATTTTCTCATTAGTTAACCCCCTACACTTCTCACACTGTTCGGCTTTATTGAGGCCTCAGTATCAGTAGTAAGCTTCTACTTTTTTCTTAATCCTGACCTTTATGTGCCTTGACCTCCAGGGTTTTCTGATCTTGGCCCAACCCTTTTTCTCTACAGCAGCATACTTGCCTCAAAGTCTTGCTATTTCATCCTTCTATGCATCCCACTGCACTGATACAATCTTATCTGCTTGTACAGGTAGTTCTCCTACAATGCCATAGTTGCATTCCTGTGCGACGCCATGTTAGAGAAAATCATGCAATAGAAATAATGGGGTCAATGGGAAGAACAGGGTTCAGGGTGAACCACCAAAAATTCCAGTGAAAATCAAAACAAAAATACTACTTAACCTAACATAAACTATCGGATAGTCTAAGTGAATTCTGACCCGTTGTATGGTACTGTATTGTGCAATTCATCAGAATCTTCAACTGATTACTCTCAATTGACATCTATTCCTGCTGGCTGCATTACATTCTCTTTCCAATCCTCCCACTTCCTCCAAACCAAAGGAAGAGCCATGGGCACCCGCATCGGCCCCAGCTATGCCTGCCTCTTCGTAGGATATATGGAACAGTCCATCTTCCGCAGCTACACTGGCACCACCCACCACCTTTCCCTCCGCTACATCGATGACTGCATCGGCGCTGCCTCGTGCTCCCACGAGGAGGTTGAACAGTTCATCCACTTTACCAACACCTTCCACCCCGACCTCAAATTTACCTGGACCATCTCAGACTCCTCCCTCCCCTTCCTAGACCTCTCCATTTCTATCTCGGGCGACCGAATCAACACAGACATTTACTATAAACCGACCGACTCCCACAGCTATCTAGACTACACCTCCTCCCACCCTGCCCCCTGTAAAAACACCATCCCATATTCCCAATTCCTTCGTCTCCGCCGCATCTGCTCCCAGGAGGATCAGTTCCAATACCGAACAACCCAGATGGCCTCCTTCTTCAAAGACCACAATTTCCCCCCAGACGTGATAAATGATGCTCTCCACCACATCTCCTTCACTTCCTGCTCCTCTGCCCTTGAGCCCCGCCCCTCCATTCGCTACCAGGACAGAACCCCACTGGTCCTCACCTATCATCTGTCGTCATTTCCGCCACCTCCAAACGGACCCCACCACCAAGGATATATTTCCCTCCCCTCCCCTGTCAGCATTCCAAAAAGACCAATCCCTCCGTGACTCCCTCGTCAGGTCCATACCTCCCACCAACCCAACCTTCCCCTGCAACCGCAAGAAATGCAAAACTTGCGCCCACACCTCCCCCCTTACTTCCCTCCAAGGACCCAAGGGATCCTTCCATATCCGCCACAAATTCACCTGCACCTCCACACACATCATTTACTGCATCCGCTGCACCCGATGTGGCCTCCTCTATACTGGGGAGACAGGCCGCCTACTTGCAGAATGTTTCAGAGAACACCTCTGGGACACCCCGTGCCTCAACACTTCAACTCCCCTTCCCACTCCACCAAGGACATGCAGGTTGTTGGACTCCTCCATCGTCAAACCATAGCAACATGACGGCTGGAGGAAGAGCGCCTCATCTTCCGCCTAGGAACCCCCCAACCCCAGAGGATGAACTCAGATTTCTCCAGTTTCCTCATTTCCCCTCTCCCCACCTTGTCTCAGTCCCAACCCTCAAACTCAGCACCACCTTCCTAACCTGCAATCTTCTTCCTGACCTCTCCGCCCCCACCCCCACTCTGGCCTATCACCCTTACCTTAACCTCCTTCCACCTATCGCATTTCCAACGCCCCTCCCCCAAGTCCCTCCTACCTACCTTTTATCTTAGCCTGCTTGGCACACTTTCCACATTCCTGAAGAAACGTCGATTCTCCTGTTCCTTGGATGCTGCCTGACCTGCTGCGCTTTTCCAGCAACACATTTTCAGCTCTGATCTCCAGCATCTGCAGTCCTCACACTTTCTCCTGCATTTCATTCTAGCCAGTCTTCTGATCCCATCCAAAGGTAACACCGCACAAATCAGAGCCCAGAATGAAACCTGCCTTGAGTGATCAAGTGCTAAATCTTAATTTCTTTTGCTAAGTGTCAGTTTTGTGAAGTTTCTTGGAGGATTTCACGTCATGATGCTTGGGGACATCTATCACCTTATTTTATAAAACCCGCCTCATTTATTATCTACCCCACCCTATGGTGCCCCTCTCACACACTCGAACACCATTCATACCTTATGCCATCACCAAAACAACTCATCACTTCCTGGACATGCCAGAATTGGCCAACATCCGTGCTGCAGCATTATCTTTAAAAAGTTATTATGCACCGAGACAAAAGCGGTCGGTCCGGAGCTGCCGTGCATGGTTCCTGACGTTGGCCCTGGACATGCAAAAGTGGTACCTCTCTTTGTGGGCAGGGACATGGAGATGCTGCTGATGGAGATAGGGTGATGCAAAGGCTGGACATGCTTTGCTCCCAGGCCAAAAGAGGATGGCATTCTACTGGAACCATGCCAACCTGGACTGGGGTTACCATCCAGGCCAGTGCAGTCTTAACCATCTGAAGGAATGCACAGAGTGTAGGAAGAAAACTAAAGGCCTCCACACTGCCAGTGAAAGTGCCACCTTTTCTCATTGATACCAAACACTCACTCTATCTGTACTCAACACTTCCTGCAACATCTTCCCACTCACGCTCATCCTTGCTAACATCTGACCCTGACTAATCCTGAATCTCTTCTGCACAGCCTACTCATCCCTCTGGACATCCCCACACATGTACCAAAAGTAACAGTGTGACACCCACCTATTCTTTCCTTCACCCACTCTGTGCAAAGTTTCCTTACTCTGACCACCCTGACCATGTCCAAGCCCCTGTATTTTTTTTTGCAGTTGGTTACCATAGTGAAAAGTCACTGAAACAGATTCACCTGAATCTTCAGATATTCTTTAACATCTAAGCATATTTTTTAACGGAAAAGAGAAAAATGCTCTTAATACAAACAACAAAGCCAAGTTTCAAACTGCTCCTCAACACTGTTCTTTTCCTGTTAGTTAATTCCAGTGAAATTTCACTCTTACCTCAACACTTTCAGTTAACAGATTGCTCCCAGCTGGTTGTCCTCAAGCTGTGGAGACATTTTCACGGTGCTTTTCCAAGTCCACTAACATAAACATTTCACAATACCTTTCACAAAGCTCTTCACGATAAAGCACACGAGCCGACTGATCCACGTGATGCCAACACGGAGTCCAGTCCTCCGCGCACCGTGACATCTAGTGCCGGGGATGAGAATCACCTAACAGTGAACGGGAGCTCGCTTTATAAAAAAGGTCGGCAATTCAGAAATCATGTTACAAGCAATTCACATGTAATAAAAGCGTGTTATAAGAGAACTGCCTGTAGCTGTTCCCAGTACACTTGGTACCAGATGCATCATCTCTTTATAAAAGTAATGATTTCTCTTTTTATTTTTCCATGTCTTACCCACCCGTTTCGCAAAATCAGTTCCATCTATAAGCTTCCTAGTTCTCATGAAAGATCGTCAATTTCTCTCTTCACAGCTTCTGTCTAACTTCCTTAGTGTATCCAGCATTTTCTGACTTTATTTCAGATTTCTAGCACTCAAAGTACTCTGCTTTTTTGAAAGATATAAGGGGAGGCATAGTGGCTCAATAGTTGGGATGGCACGGTGGCTCAATGGTTAGCGTTGCTGCCTCACAGCACCAGGGACCCAGGTTTGATTCCAGCCTCGGGCGACTGTCTGTGTGGAGTTTGCACATTCTCCCCATGGCTGCATGGGTTTTCTTCCACAGATGTGCAGGTTAGGTGAATTGGCTAAGTTGCCCATAGTGTGCAAGGATATGTAGGTTAGGTGCATTAATCAGGGGTAAATATATTGGAGGGGAATGGGTCTGGGTGGGATTGTCTTTGGAAGGTTGGTGTGGACTTGTTGGGCAAAAGGATCTGTTTCCACACTGTAGGGATTCTAATTCTAATAACATAAGACTGCTTGTGTAAGATTGAAAGACACCTGTTTCATGTCCCTGAATTAGGTTATTTAATTTACACTCATTTCTCAGTATAGATTTGATGATTACAGCATGAAGCTAGAGTTGTCATAGGTGAATTTAAAAGAAAAATCAATTTCTGTTTAAAATATTATGGATTGGTATTCCATACTGTGAGTGATAAAGAATTACAGATAATACTTATTAATCGTTTCCCTGAAATTGTCTTTTTTAAAAATACTGATGATTATCATAATTTCCTTGCAGGAAATGCAATTGTGTTTCGCAAAGTTTCTATTTTTTCCCCTGAAATTGCAACTTAACTATCTATGATTAGCCTGAAATAGAGAAATGCTGAAACAGACTAAAGCAAACAAAGTTTAGAACTTTGACTTCCCAGATTAATATTTCTGTCTCTCATTCATTCCAACCTGTCCCAGTTCTCATCTATTTTGGACTTTATAATTGTGTTGTCTTCCCCTCAATCCACCTGTCTCAGTGATCTGACAAGTGCTGCCTATGGGTGACAGTGTTCTGACAACTTTGACATGTTCATTCATTATGGACAGTTCGTTCTTCATTTCCAGTGATGTAGCTGAGACTGAGCACATCACTTTGATATCATGATGTCTTTAGGGTCAGTACGTTGTGCTTGTCAGCAGCATAATAGCGATTTCAATCAGTTTTCAGTTTTCAGTGAAACTTTTCCAGTTTCTGTTGGTAAGTGATGTGACTATCACTCTGTGCTTTGTTTCTTTTTATACTTTCACAGGATGTGGTTTATCACTGGCTAGGCCAGCATTTCTTGCACATCTCCAATGGTCCTTCAGAAGGTTGTGCTGAGCCCTATTCTTGAATTGCTGCTGACTATGTGGTATAGAGACATGCCAATTTAGGGAGGGAGTTTTAGGATTGTTACCTGGCAACAGAAAAAGAAGGGTGTTGTATCTACAAATTAGGGTGGTCTGTGGTGAAACTTGAAGGTGTGCTGTTCCCATTCAACTATGTCCTTTGACCTTCTAGATGGTAGAGGTCATGGGTTTGGAAGTTGCAGGAGGAGCATCAGTGAATTGCAGTAATGCATACTGTAGATAGAACATATCGCTGCCATAGTGTGTCACTGATGTAATGTGAACACTTCAGGTCATAGATGGAATAATTAGTATGTTTGTGGCTGCTCATCCATGTCATTTCTATTGCAATGTGATGATAATCTGTGAACAGAAAACTAAAGCTACTTTTTCAGGTGGATGACTTGACATCAGAAATGAGAACAAAAGCAAGATGTATTAGATTTTAGAGGTGAGGAAAACTGGGAAGGGTGAAAGAAAAGTAGAAAGTTAGATACAAGATGGAAGACTTAAGACCATAGGCCAATCAGCCCATTGCATCTGCTCTGCAATTTAATGAGATCATGGCCGATCTGATAATCTTCAATTCTTCTTTACTGCCTTTTTCCCATAATCCTTAATTCCTTTACTGATTACAAATCTATCTGGTTCAGCCTTGAATATACTTAATGACAATATCTACAGCCTTCTGTGGTGAAACATTCTTGATTAGTCTCTGAGAGAAAACATTCTTCGTCATCACTGTTTTAAATGGGCAACTGTAAGATTGAGCCCTCTGGTCCTAGGCTCCCCCACAAGGGGAATCAGTCTTTCCACGTCTACCACGTTGTAGCACTCAATTATCATTCGTGCTTCAAAAAGATCTCCTTGTGTTCTTCTAAATTCCAATGAGTAACAGCCCAAACTGTTCAACCTGTCCTCACATGAAAATTCCTGCGTCCCTGGAATTAATCTTGTGAACCTTCTCTGGATTGTTCCCAATGCCAATATATTTTTCCTTACATAAGGAGGTCATAACTGTTCACAATATTCTAGGTGTGGTGTGACAGGTTCTTTGCTTTTTTTGAAGAAAATCTTTTGATTTTATCCTCCATTCCTTCTAAAATAAAGGCCAACAGTCCATCTATCTCTCCTATTACTTGCTGAACTTGTTTGATAGCTTTTGTAATTCCTGCAAAAAGATCCCCAAATCCATCTCCTTTCTGCAGTCTTTCTCCATTTAAATAATACCCCCACCTCTACTCTTCTCATGGACAACCTTACATTTTACACATTATAGCCCATCTGCCAAGTTTTTGCCCATGCACTTAATCTGTCTATAGACTCCTTGTCATCCTCAGCACTTGCCTCCCCACCTATTTCTGTGTTCTATATAAATTTGTCTTTCGTACATTCACTTGCCTCTTCAATGTCATCAATATATATTTTATGTCTTTGATAAGTTAGCCAATGCTGTATTCATCCCAAACACATAGACTGTTATCTTATGAAGAAGGCTTATGGGTGGTGCCTTACTGAATGCCTTTTGGAAATCCAAATATGTCACATCCACTGTTTCTTCTTTATTTTTCCTGCTTATTACTACCTCATAGAACTGCAATAAACTTGTTAGAAATTATTTAGCCTTCATAGAGCCATGCTGAGTCAACTTGATTAGATTCTATGTTTCTAAATGCTCTGTTATTTACATTGTTTACAACAGATTCTACCTTTTTCCAAATAATAGATGTTAAGGTAACTGGCCTATGGATACCTGTGTTTGACTCCCTCTTCTGAATAAGTGTGTTACATTGGCTGTTTTCCAATCCTCTGGGACCTTTCTAGACTCAAAAGATGAGTGGAAGATTACCACCAGTGTGTCCACTATCTCTGTAACTACTTTTAGAATCTGACAGTGCAATTCATCAGGTCCAGGGGCCCTATCAGCCTTTAGTCCCATTAGTTTTCCTGTACTTTTTCTTTCCTGATAACTATTGTGTCTATTTCCTTCCGTATGCCTCCCAAATTAAGTCTGTGGTTAATTAACATTTTGGGCATGCCTTTGTTGTCCTTCACTATGAAGAATGATACAAAGCATTTATTCAACATCTCTGCCATTTCCTGGTTTCTCATATTTCCCCAGTCTCATTCTGTAAGGGGACTATGTTCATTTCTCCTTTTCATATATCTAAAAAGTCCTTACTGTCCATGTTGATAATACGTGCAGGTTTGACCTCGTTGTTAATTTTTTCCCTCAATTTTCTTTTAGGTTATAACTTGTTGGCTTTTGCAATGTTCCCAATCCTCTGATTTACCACTAAACCATGTCACACTTGTTCTTTCCATTTGATTCTATTCTTAAATGCCTGGATTAATCAAGGCAAGATAGTTTAAATCATGGAGACAAGAAGAGATGTTAATGAAACTCATAAAGAAGCAAGATATGCTCGAGAGAAGTCATAAATGGGAGAAACATAATGATTGTCAGCAAAAAGCTATCAAACAGAAAGAAAAGTCCAATACAACATGAAAATAGTGGGACATTTAGTCAATGTACTGTTGGAAGATGGAATACCCATTTGGGGGATTGAACACCATTATCAAGTCCTGCCAGGTCAGCATTTATATATTGTGCCTAATATAATGTGGCAAAGCTCATTGTTGAAGTGTTATCAAATAAAATAGGAGATAAAGGCATATTCAGGATGTCTTAGGGCAGATGTTTAAAAACCTGGTTAAAAGCATAGGTTTGAATGAAGGTGTTGAAGGTGAAAAGAGACATAACAAGTTGGAGATGTTTAGGTACGGTTGCTAACCTTGGCTGAACAGATACTGGGTGATGGCAGCGATGATGTCCTAGAAAGCTTGAAAGCCTGGCGCCAAGGAGCCAGGAGCATAACTTCTTTATTTTTCTTTTCCACTAGCTTTGCATCTATTTCAATCATTCACTGAGATTCGAAGTACACCTTACAGAGGCACTGGATGATGTCACAGTGTTCTTCATATCTCTGCAATTGTATCCTTCCAGATAACTGTTAATTATAATTTAATTCCCAGTAATTTCCCTCAGCATGTTTCTCTAATTAAACTAACAGCACTTAGTTCAGTAATCTTAACCATTGTATGCTCAAAACACACAACACCAGCTAGACCTTCACAAAGGAGTATTCAAACAGGCAGATGTGTAAAAGTACAGGAAGGAAGTCACAGCACCATCAACATTCACAGAAAGGAAGTTACCAAACAATAGCTTATAATCAGATAGCCTGTTTCTGGCTACTGGCATAGGACATTTTCACCGTTTGGACATTAAAATCCTTGTAAAACAATGGTATCAGTGAGCAGCTGTTCAGAATGGGGAAAATAAATCTAAACATCTTGTTTTTTTTGTAAAGATGTAGCAAAGTGGCTGGTCTTATCCCTCAAGTCCAGGGTGTTTCAGCTGGGTGTATAAAATCTTTCCAAGCTGACTATTCGTGAAGTGTGAATTTCCAGGCAACTGAACACTCATTTTGGAGTCATAGAAATGTACAATACGGAAACAGACCCTTCGGTCCAACTCATCCATGCTGACCAGATATCCCAACCCAATCTAGTCTCACCTGACAGCATCTGGCCCGTATCCCTCCAAACCCTTCCTATTCATATACCCATCCAGATGCCTTTTAAATGTTGCAATTGTACCAGCCTCCACCACTTCCTCTGGCTGCTCATTCCAAATACGTACCTTTACATGAAAACGTTGCCCCTTAGGTCTCTCTTGTACTCTTCCCCTCTCACCCTAAACCTATGCCCTACAGTTCTGGACTCCCCCACCCCAGGGAAAAAAACTTGGTCAATTTATCCTATCCATGCCCCTCATAATTTTGTAAACCTCTGTAAGGTCAGCCCTCAGCCTCCGGCACTGCAGGGAAAACAGCCCTAGCCTATTCAACCTCTCTCTATAGCTCACCTCCTTCAACCCTGGCAACATCCTTGTAAATCTTTTCTGAACCCTTTCAATTTTCATAACATCTTTCCAATAGGAAGAAGACCAGAATTGCATGCAATATTCCAAAAGTGGTCTAACCAATGTCCTGTATAGCCGCAACATGACCTCCAACTCCTGTACCCAATATTCTGACTAATAAAGGAAAACATACCAAATGCCTTCTTCACTATCCTAACTACCTGCTACTCTACTTTCAAGGAGCTATGAACCTGCACTCCAAGGTCTCTTTGTTCAGCAACACTCCCGAGGACTTTACCATTAAGTGTAGAAGTCCTGCTAAGGTTTGCTTTCCCAAAATGCAGCACCTCACATTTATCTAAATTAAACTCCATCTGTCAATTTCCCATTGCAATCTGAGGTAACCTTCTTCGCTGTGCACTACACCTCCAATGTACTAACTATACCTCTTATACTCGCATCCAAATCATTTATATCAATGATGAAAAGTAATGAACCCAGCACTGATCCATGTGGCACTCCACTGGTTGCAGGCCTCCAGTCTGAAAAATAACCCTCCACCACCACCCTCTGTCTTCTACCTTTGAACCAATTCTGTATCCAAATGGCTAGTTCTCTCTGTATTCCATGAGATCTAATCTTGCTCACCAGTCTCCCATGGGGAACCTTGTTCATATAGATCACATCCGCCGTTCTGCCCTCATCAATCCTTTTTGTTACTTTTTTAATAAACTCAATCAAGTTTGAGAGACATGATTTCCTATGCACAAAGCCATGTTGACTATCCCTAATTGGTCCTTGCTTTTCCAAATACATGTACATCCTGTCCCTCAGGATTCCTTCCAACAACTTGCTCACCACCAATGTCAGGCTCACTGGTCTATAGTTCCCTGGCTTGACCTTACCACCCTTCTTAAACAGTGACACTATATTAGCCAACCTCCAGTCTTCTGGCACCTCACCTGTGACTATCGATGATACAAATATCTCACAAAGAGGCCCAGAAATCACTTCTCTAGCTTCCCACAGAGTTCAATGGTACACCTGATTACGTTCTGGTGATTTATGCACCTTTATGCATTTCAGACATCCAACACTTCCTCCTCTGTAATACGGACAATTTGCAAGATGTCACAATCTATTTCCCTACATTCTATACCTTCCATGTCCTTTTCCACAGTAAATACTGATGTTGTCGACCTTCATTTAATCACACTCTCCTTTTACCTTCTCCTCACTCCTGTCTTCTCATAAGGTTAAGGCTTAGGTATTCGGAAAATGTGTAGGTCAGTGATACTGACTAGTGTAGTACATGTTCACCGCAACATTGGTTTACATTCTATGTCATCTCCATGACGATTGTGAAAGTAATGGCTATCAATGATGATTGGGCTATAGCCAGGGAGTGGCTGACCAGAGCTTCTGTGCAAATTAGAAAATCACAGAACAGTTGCTTTTATAATCACCCATAGCCACCAGGACATTGATAATGAATTGTTTCAAAATGAAATTCTCCTAAATTGATCATCACCCAACCATGAATGGCAAGTAATCCACACAAAAACAGAAATTATTGGGGAAACTCAGATGCTCAGGCAGTACTGTGGAGAGAAAACAGAGTTTGCATTTTGAGTCCACATGAAAGGATACTGCAGATGTCAAGAACAATATATGAACTTCAGCTGAATCTACATATTGGATGGTAAGAAGGAGGAGATACTGTTTAGTTTATTTTTTGATTTGATCTTATGAGTTGCTAATGAGTAGGCTGGTTTCTTTACATGCATTTTAAAGAGATTTTGAATGTTGAGGATAACAATTCAGTGCATTAGAAAAAAAAAGGAAATAAAGCTGTGGTGTTGCTTAATAACAGGAATCCAATGATGTACGTTAGAAGGCAAAACAATCCAGAAAGTCAGTCAGCCTATGCGTGGTGCATGCTGGAGAATGGAGTGTGCTGGACTGAGTTCAGGGGACACATGTTCTGAATGCTCTGACACACGCTCTCAAGTCAGTCATAGTGAGTTTCATTTGCATTTTGTTGGAGGTTATTCAGGGCAAAAATGCCAGCTGAAGGGAAAAAGTGTATTGTGACAAAAGGAAATGGCAGCTGTAACTGAATCCGAACAAGTAGCCTTAGTGTGGTGTGAATATCTTGCAGGATTAAAAGAAATAGTGTGATTTTGAAACCTTTATGATGTCTGAATTCTTCCGAACCTTTGATTTTGTCTAGATGTAATGTAGTTCATGGTTTCTTTAATAAAAATTTATTATTTTTGTTAAAAGTACATGAACAGCCTCTCGGAATTGGCCTCTATGCTGAAAAGAAAGTTCAGATCCAACATGCCAGACTTCACCTGGGAGGTGTTGTGTCAGGATATTAGCATCAGCTGGGTATAACACAAAGGGGACGTGGGAGTACTTGCAAATGAAACACAGAAAGCTAACTCACAAATACTGCAGTCGAGAGTGTGGTGCTGGAATAGCACAGCAGGTCAGGCAGCATCTGAGGAGCAGGAGAATTGATGTTTTAGGCATTAGCCTTTCATCAGGAAGGGCTTATGCCTGAAACATTGATTCTCCTGCTCCTCAGAGGCTGCCTGATCTGCTTTGCTTTTCCAGCGCCACACTCTCGACTCTGATCTCCAGCATCTTCAGGCCTCACTTTTAGATTAGATTAGATTACTTACAGTGTGAAAACAGGCCCTTCGGCCCAACAAGTCCACACCGCCCCGCCGAAGCGCACCCACCCATATCCCTACATTTACCCCTTACCTAACACTATGGGCAATTTTAGCATGGCCAATTCACCTGACCTGCACATCTTTGGACTGTGGGAGGAAACCGGAGCACCCGGAGGAAACCCACGCAGACACGGGGAGAATGTGCAAACTCCACATAGTCAGTCGCCTGAGGCGGGAATTGAACCCAGGTCTCTGGCGCTGTGAGGCAGCAGTGCTAACCACTGTGCCACCGTGCCGCAAAAGTGTTTATTTCAAGGGGTTTGGAACATAAGAGTAGGCAATTCTTACTGCTAGTCTACAATGTACTGGCACACAACTTCTGGAAAACCGTGAGCAGTTTGGGTTCAACTGGACTGAAGAATATTAGAACAACTTAATACTGTTGAATGGCTGAGAAAGCTCAAAGGACCAAATGGCTTAACTCTGTTCCTATTTCTTATGGTCTTAAAATTGAATCTTGCCAAATATTTACAGAATGAGGGTGTTAGTGTGTACAGCAACGTAAGTGAATAAGACAACAGTCAATGAAGATTAATGTCATTCTGACCAATAGCTCCTTTTAGGACTTGCAGATGACGAGGTTTGAGAACAACTAAATGTTCAGAAGTAGTGACTGTGGAATTTGTGAAAAGCATCACTGTGGCTTTGCTCATTGTGCTTTTCCTTAATTCTTTTTTTTCAGAATTTCAAATGATAGGGTTTTGTAAGATTTGATGTTTAGGCTGAGAATTACAGAGTTCCGACGGTAAAGCTATCTTGCCGCTGTATCAAACAACTCAATTATTAACTGTATCAATATATTGAGTTCTGAAACATGAAAACAAGACCAAGAAGAAAGAAAAGTATTGAGCACAGATATAAAGACAACGATGGGCGAACGTGAGGACTGCAGATGCTGGGGATTAGAGCCAAGATTAGAGTGGTGCTGGAAATGCACAGCAGGTCAGGCAGCATCTGAGGAGCAGGAAAATCAATGTTTCAAAGCTCCTCGGATGCCGCCTGACCTGCTGTGCATTTCCAGCACCACTTTAATAAAGAAAATGATGGCCTAGTTTCAGCTTTTTAAAATGTCTTTTAAAAATCTTATTTGAAATACAATCACCTGTGGATGACTATAGATGGAGCTCAATTAACATTTTTATGTCATTTTTAAGGGTAAATTTATTTATGTTTCCAGTGGGGTAATGAGTATCCTGCAGTGAATTGAGAATGAACACTCAAAGAAGAAGTCACATTCTCCTGGTCTCATTTGTTTTATGATCTAATTTTCGAATTGTCTGCAGTCCTGCTACTAACAACTTTGGTGATCGATAATTCAGCAAGATAAATGTATCGTAACTGTTTTACTTGAATGGATTGAATTCTATTGAAAGAGTTGCCTGAGCTGAGCCTGACCTTCTAGAGACAGCACCACAACCCAGGACAAACAGAACAGGGTAAAAATTCCAACAGTGGATATGTATTGATATGGTGCTTAAAGTCAGGTGTAGCCATTATTGACATAAGTTTGATCACCTTTACCTGTTATATTAGCTTTGTCACAATCAAAATTATATTAATGATTGTTTCTAGATATTTCTTGTGCTCTCCAGGGAATGAATCATCAGTTAATTGATTTATCAGAATCAGGATAAAAAGTAAAACCAATGCCTCTCTTGTAATAGCTCAGCAGAGAATGTAGTGAAGCAAAAATGTAACATCATTAGTTTACTAGCTATCTAATTCTGGCTCAGAAGAGTCCAACTCTTTATCAATGACCATATTAGTCTAAAAACAGCCAATCTTGTCTGATCTGAGATGCTAAGCAGATGCAGGCCTCGTTAGTACTTGGTTGGGGTCAGGTAAATGGGAGAGTTTTACATACTGTTTAATCTTTTATGGTGAGTCCAGAAATAGTGAAGCTCAATTTCCAGCACACTACCCCAGTGAGTAGTTACAAGAGCTCTAGAGCCCCTGTTGCTTGTGTCTTAATTTAGATCCACTTAGCTTTGGGGCCATTAGTTCTAAGTGAGTTAGGCATTTGAGAAAAAAAAACTCAATTGTTGGGTTTATTACTGGAAACTGTGTGCTGGAGGTTATAATGTTCATTGTTATGCTATTAAGAGTGTGGTGTTTGTTGAGGAGGAGTAGGTGAAACTGTATCAAAACTAAATATGAAACATTTTGAAAAAATTATTGAAAGGCTTTAAGATTTAAAAGAAGTGTAGATTCAAAGAGAAGTGTCCACACTATTAATTGTCCTGGGGGTTAAAAATGTAAAACAGTAAGCCACCTATCTCCCAAAAGTGTAAGGAATTGCATTGGTTCTCTCTTTCACATCCCACTGGCTCTTAATTCCCATGACAAATCAAAACCAATGCTCATTCATTTAAGTCCAGGTTACTTTGAAATCCCAAAGTATGGAGATTTCAAACAGAAAGGATAAAAAATGTTGTGAATACATGAGCTTGACAAAGGTGCATTGAGAAATGTATTAAAGGAATTAGTGTCAGGAGGAAGGGCATGCATGTGCGAGATTGGCTCATTCTTACTTCAGTCCTTTCATTTGAAATAATCATTTTTCTCTGTATCTTAGCTGATTAAGATTTAAGGAGCATCACATCGGTAATCATGCATCTATTGTTATAATCCAAATAATCTGCAAATACATGCCTGACTGTCCACCATAAGGACTGTTTCCATTGCTAAGTTGCTACCACCTTGCTTTTAACATTACTATCACAGTACTTTGTGAATAGGTCATATGCTTGAGTGAACAATAAGGCTCTGATACAGTTCAATACAGTACAAAATGTCTCAAAGATATCTTTGGATGCACAAGTAACATGAATCAATTTTATATCCCAGGCTAATAAATTATGAATCAGACTTAATCTTGGTCATTTCACTTCTTCATAAGAGTAAATAATTTCACCAGTGTTATGCTGAGTGAAGATGTCCTTATTCATGACTTTTAAGATATGAACCTCATTCAGTTTGGAATCTGAAATTTATCTTTCCTTTTATCATTTATTGGTCAGAGTATTGAGTACAGGAGTTGGGAGATCATGTTGCAACTGTACAGGGCATTGGTTAGGACACCTTTGGAATATTGCATGTAATTCTAGTCTCCTTCCTATTGGAAGGATGTTATGAAACTTGAAAGGGTTCAGAAAAGATTTACAAGGATAGAGTCATAGAGCCATAGAGATATATAGCATGAAAACAAACCCTTCAGTCCAACTCATCCATGCCAACCAGATATCCCAACGCAATCTAGTCGCACCTGCCAGCAGCCGGCCCATATATCTCCAAACCCATCCTATTCATATACACATCCAAATGCCTTTTAAATGTTGCAATTGTACCATCCTCCACGACTTCCTCTGGCAGCTCATTCCATACACGTATCACTCTCGGCGTGAAAAAGTTGCCCCTTTGGTCTCTTTTATATCTTTTCCCTCTCACCCTAAACCTACGCCCACTAGTTCTAGACTCCCCCACCCCAGGGAAAAGACTGTGTCTATTTATCCTATCCATGCCCCTTGTGATTTTGTAAACCTCTATAAGGTCACCCCCTCAGCCTCCGACACTCCAGGGAAAACAACCCCAGTCTGTCAGCCTCTCCCTATAGCTCAAATCCTTCAACCCTGGCAATCTTTTCTGAAGCATTTCAGGTTTCACAACATCTTTCCGATAGGAAGGAGACCAGAATTGCATGCAATATTCCAGCAGTGGCCTAACCAATGTCCTGTACAGATGCAAAATGACCTACAACTCCTGTAATCAATACTCTGACCAATAAAGGAAAGCATACCAAACACCTTCTTCACTACTGTAACCTGCTGCGACTCCACTTTCAAGGAGATATGAACCTGCCCTCCAAGGTCTCTTTGTTCAGTAACACTCCCTCGGACCTTACCATTAAATGTATAAGTCCTGCTAAGATTTGCTTTCCCAAAATGCAGCACCTCGCATTTATCTGAATTAAACTCCATCTGCCACTTCTCAGCCCACTGGCCCATCTGATCAAGATCCTGTTGTAATCTGAGGTAACCGTCTTCGCTATCCACTACACCTCCAATTTTGGTGTCATCCACAAACTTACTAACTCTACCTCTTATGCTCACATCCAAATCATTTGTATAAATAATGAAAAGTAGAGGACACAGCACTGATCCTTGTGGCACTCCACTGGTCACAGGCCTCCAGTCTGAAAAATAACTCTCCACCACCATTCTCTGTCTTCTACCTTTCAGCCAGTTCTGTATCCAAATGGCTAGTTCTCATTGTATGCCATGAGATCTAACCTTGCTAACCAGTCTCCTAAGGGGAACCTTGTTGAACGTGTTACTGAAGTCCATATAGATCACATCTACCACTCTGTCCTCATCAATCCTCTTTGTTACTTCTTCAAAAAACTCAATCAAGTTTGTGAGACATGATTTCCCATGCACAAAGCCATGTTGACTGTCCCTAATCAGTCCTTGCCTTTCCAAATACATGTACATCCTGTCCCTCAGGGTTCTGTACAAAAACTTGCCCACCATCGACATCAGGCTCACTGGTCTATAGTTCCCTGGCTTGTCCTTCGCACCCTTCTTAAACAGTGGCACCATGTTAGCTAATCTCCAGACTTCCGGCACCTTACTATCGATAATACAAATATCTCAGCAAGAGGCCCAGCAAACACTTCCCTAGCTTCCCACAGAGTTCTAGGGTACACCTGATCAGGTCCTGCGAATGTATCCACCTTTATGCATTTTAAGATATACAGCACTTCCTCCTCTGTAATATGAACATTATTCAAGATGTCACCATCTATTTCCCTCCAGTCTATATCTTCCATGTCTTTTTCCACAGTAAATACTGATGCAAAATACACATTTAATATCTCCCCCATTTTCTGCGTCTGCACACAAAGGCCGCCTTGCTGATCTTTGAGCGACCCTATTCTCTCCCTAGTTACCCTTGTGTCCTTAATGTATTTGTAAAAACATTTCGGATTCTCCTTAATTCTATTTGCTAAAGCTATTTCCCCTTTTTTGCCCTTCTGATTTCCCTCTTAAGTATACTCTTCTAAGGATTCATTCGATCGATCTTATCTATACCTGACATAATTTGGAGATGCCGGTGTTGGACTGAGGTATACAAAGTTAAAATCACACAACACCAGGTTCTAGTCCAACAGGTTTAATTGGAAGCACACTAGCTTTCGGAGCGACACTCCTTCATCAGGTGGTTGTCCACAACCACCTGATGAAGGAGCACCGCTCTGAAAGCTAATGTGCTTCCAATTAAACCTGTTGGACTAGAACCTGGTGTTGTGTGATTTTAACTTTGTATACCTGACATACGCTTCCTTCTTTTTCTTAACCAAACCCTCAATTTCTTTAGTCATCCAGCATTTTGTTGCCAGGGTTGGAGGATTTGAGACATAGGTAGAGGTTGAATAGGCTGGGGCTGTTTTCCCTGGAGTGTCGGAGGCTGAGGGGCAACCTTACAGAGGGTTATCAAATAATGAGGGGCATGGATAAGATAAATAGGCAAAGTCTTTTCCCTGTGGTGGGAGTGTTCAAAACTGGAAGGCATAGGTTTAGGGTGAGAGGGCAAGATATAAAAGAGACAAGGGGCAACATTTTTACTCAGAGGGTGGTAGATGTGTGGAATAAGCTGCCAAAGGAAGTGGTGGAGGCTAGTACAATTTGCAACATTTAAAAGGCATCTGGATGGATACAGAGGAACCTCGATTATCTGAACGAGATGGGCGGGCTCTATTTTGTTCAGATAATTGATTATTCGATTAATTGATTAAATGCCTTTCCTCTGGGGCTCCGTGTTTTCTGTAGTCTGCTCCCTGTTCAGGAGATAAGGCATCATCACACTGCACGTGAGCCCCCGCCCCCCCAACCCCATCCAACACTGCCCCAACCCTCTCCAACACCACTCCCCGCCCGCCCACTCAATTCTGTCCAACACCACCACCCCCCGTCCACCCCCCCAACTCCATCCAACACCACCGCCAAGTCCCTCCAATACCACCCCCCGCCTGCCCCCAACCCTCTCCAACACTGACCCCCTCTCACCTCCCAATGCTTCCACTACTGCCCTGCCCGCCCACCAACCCATCCACCATCGTCCCCTGCCCACCCCCAACTCCGTCCAACACTGCTCCCTGCCCGTCTCCAACCCCATTTCATACTGCCCCTGTCTGCCCCCCAACCCCGTCCTACATAGCACCCGTCCGCCCCCTTCCACCCCTGCCTCTTCTCCAGGGCAGCCGGACTGGACACCAACAATAAGACTGCGGCTGCTGGTACTGCCCTTTTGGGTGTGAGCCTCCAAACACACACACACACACACGCACACACACAACTTTTTACTGCAACTTTTTGACAGGTTCCATCAATGTTGGAGAGATTATCTGGGGAAGGGGGGGTTTAGGGTACAGGCCTGTGAATTCCAGGGAAAGTGTGGGGAGAGAGAGTGTGAGAGAGAGAGAGAGAGAGAGAGAGAGGGTGGGAGGTCAGTAATTTTGAGATGGTGTCTGTGCTCCCATTAGTCCAGGACTGTTTTTGGCAGCACTTTTAATCACTGTAAACAAACGACTTGATCAGTGTTGGACACATGGCTTTGATGTAATGTTTCTGTCGGGGCCTCGAGATCTCCTTCGGATAATCCGATTTTAGGATAACTGGTATTCGGACAATTGAGGTTCCTCTGTATAGGAATAGGAAGGGTTTTGAGGGATATGAGCAGGGTGCTGGCAAGTGGGACTAGATTGGGTTGAGATATCTGGTTGGCATGGACGAGTTGGGCCGAAGGGTCTGCTTCCATGCTGTACATCTCTATGACTCTATGACCCTCTGTGGAGAATGTCCTGCAAAGCTGGAATGTCAGGTGCCCTGGCATGTATTTTCAAAAACAGAGTCACTGTCCAAAAAAGACAGAAGCTGTTAGAGACAAAAGGAAGATACTTATGAATCGAATCCTTTTTGAAATAATGAAGGCTATTCCTTTAACCTCTGAGGAAAATGTGAAGCTAATAAACTGAAGATCTCCACAATATTTGTGGTGCTGAGTCACAAGGTAAGGTGGTTATTGTTATCCCTTTAGAATCTTAATTTTTTTATGAGAAAGAAGTACAGTAAAGATTCATGCCTGAACTAAAGGCTGCAACATTGTTCGGTCTGTAAACATCTGTCTTTTTGTGTTCACAACTACAGCAACCTGAAAATTTGCTAAGAATTTGAGTATTGAGTATAAGAGCTGGCAAGTCATGTTAAAATTGTATAAGACATTGGTTCGGCTGCATTTAGAATACTGTGTACAGTTCTGGGCGCCACATAACCAAAAGGATGTGGATGCTTTGGAGAGGGTGCAGCGAAGGTTTACGAGGATGTTGCCTGGTATGGAAGGTGTTAGCTGTGAAGAGAGGTTGAGTAGGTTAGGTTTATTTTCACTAGAAAAAAGGAGATTGAGGGGGGACCTGATTGAGGTTTACAAACTCATGAAGGGTATAGACAGGGTGGATAGAGACCAGCTTTTTCCCAGGGTGAAGAATTCAATAATGAGAGGTCATGCTTTCAAGGTGAGAGGTGGCAAGTTTAAGGGGGATACACGCGGCAAGTACTTCACACAGAGGGTGGTGAGTGTTTGGAATGTGTTGCCAGCAGAGGTGGTAGAGGCAGGACGGTGGATTCATTTAAGATGCGTCTGGACAGATGCATGAGTAGGTGGGGAGCAGAGGGATACAGATGCTAAGGAATTGATCGACAGGTTGAGACAGTACATTTGGATCGGCTCAGACTTGGAGGGCCAAAGGGCTGTAAATTTTCTTTGTTCTTTGTTCTTTAAGACTACAGTACCTAAATTTGTCACCTGCAGAAAATCCATCCCTTGGGAAAAGCATCATAAAAAACCAGACTTCTTACTTAAACACATGAAAGTCTTGCTGCTGCTTAATCAAATTTTCCACATACACAAGGATTAAAAGGTGCACAAGTGTCTCCATCTGAAAGGCTTAATGATTGTGAACAGTTGGAAGGAAACAGGGATTTTAGTAGTTATTTCTCATCATCTCTATGTCACAGAGATTGTAAAATTTAACATGATTTAGCAACCTCTTTCCAAAGCAATGGGGGAGCATTTTAACTTTGGGGAAATAATGTGAAATGTGTGGGATCAATTTGGTTCCCATGAAAAATGACTGCTATCTTTCCTGTGCTGTATTAGCTGCACACATATGGCAAATTGGTTGTGGAATCTAACTTATGTCAACTGTTCCTTCCCTTGCTAAGGTGCAGTGCTTAGTTTAGAGAAGAGAATATTTGATACTTTGCCAGATCTCTATAGAATCATCCATAACATAACTTCTGTTCTAAATGAGCTTTATACATGATTTTATGGTAGGATATAATATTTCTTGAATATGTGGAATCACCTTCCTAGCACTTGTGGTTAAATAGAATTTTATGCAATCATTTCCACATCATGCATCTTTGGCACTTTCACATCTGAAATCCATGCCTATCTGAGAATCATAGAATTAGAGAATCTCTACAGTGTGGAAACAGGCCCTTCAGCCCCACAGGTCCACACCAACCCTCCAAAGACTATTCCACCCAAACACATTCCCCATTTCTTTACATTTACCCCTGACTAATGCACCTAACCTAGACAGCCCTGAGCACTATGGGCAATTTAGCATGGCAAATTCACCTAACCTGCACATCTTTGGACTTTGGGAGGAAACTGGAACACCCAGAGGAAACCCACACAGACAGGGAGAATTTGGAAACTCCGCACAGACAGTCACCTGAGGCTGGAATCAAACCTCGGTCTCTGGCACTGTGAGGCAGCAGTGCTAACCACTGACCCAGAATTCCATGTTTGAACTCCTCCAGGTAAGCACAGTGGTGGCATGGTGGCTCAGTGGTAAATATTACTGCCTCATAGTGCCAATGGCTCAGATTTGATTCCCACCTCAGGTGACTGTGTGGAGTTTGCATATTCTCCTTCTGCCTGTGTGGGTTTCCTCTGGGTGTTCTAGGTTCCTGGATATGAAGGTCAGGTGAATTGGCCATGCTAAATTGTCCATAGTGTTATGTGCATTAGTCAGGGGTAAATATAGGGTAGGGGAATGGGTCTGGGTGGGTTACTCTTTGGAGGGTCGGTGTGTACTTGTTGGGCTGAAGGGTCCATTTCCATACTGTAGGGAATCTAATCTAAATTTCTGCCCCTACCTTGGATCTCAAACAGCTTTTTTTAACATCACCATCCTGTATGGCTGTGAGAATGGTAAATTTTGCCTTCATGTCCTTTTTGATCTTTGGCATGATTGATTCCTCTAACCCAAAACTCTTCCGTTGTCCATCTGCATGAGACTGTGTTTGCATGATTCGATGAGAAAGTGAGGACTGCAGATGCTGGAGATCAGAGCTGAAAGTGTGTTGCTGGAAAAGCGCAGCAGGTCAGACAGCATCCAAGGAACAGGAGAATCGACGTTTCGGGCATCAGCCCTTCTTCAGGAATGAGGAAAGTGTGTCAATTGTACCTGCCTGTACTACCTCCTCTGGCAGTTCATTCCATGGACGCACCATCCTCTGTGTGAAAAAGTTGCCCTTAGGTCCCTTTGAAATCTTTCCTCTCTCACCTTAAACTTATGCCCTCTAGCTTTGGACTCCCCTACCCTGGGAAAAAGACTTTGTCTATTCATCCTATCCATGCCCCTCATGATTTTATAATGGGCAATTGGATCACTCTTTAGCCTCTGAAGCACCAGTGAAAATAGCCCCAGCCTGTTCAGCCTCTCCCTATATCTCAAACCCTGACATCATCATTGTAAATCTTTTCTTAACCCTTTCAAATTTCACAGCATCTTTCCTATAGCAGGGAGACCAGAATTAAATGCAGTATTCCCAAAGTGGCCTAACCAATGTCCTCTGCAGCTGCAATATGACATCCAACTCCCATACTCATAGGACCGATCAATAATGGCAAGCGTACCAAATGCCTTCTTCACTTCCCTGTCTCCATGCAACTCCACTTTCAAGGAACTATTAACTTGCACCCCAAGGTCTCTTTCCTTGGCAATACTCCCCAGGACCTTACTAGTAAAGTCTGCAAAGTGTTTTGGAGTGTCCAGTAGTGTGGAAAGGGCAGTTTTTTTCCTTCTTTCTTTCCTGAAATGTCACTCAAAAAAAATTCAGAATTTTAGACCAGGACTACAAAGGATAGAATCTGATAAATTTGTACACCTTTTCAGATAGAGTCTCATGTTATGAAGAGGGTCACAAATGTAGGGGGCTCACAATTACGTACCGATGGTGATATGTGATTAGGAGGAGGCTCCTTAAAGCCTGCTCTTCAATCTGAATCTGTCATAGCCAGTTTGCCACAAAGCCTCGTTTAGCCACTCTATTTGCCTTTATATATGGCAAAACTCTGTTGGTTCCACCTTAAACTGCAATTGTTGAAGGTCATGGAAAGAAACAGTAAGATTCAATAACAAGCATTCAGGATCAGATTGCACATGCTGTTAAACCAAGAATTCTTTTATTCTCCTTCCCGACTCCCTCTGTTGGCATGTGTGTGCATGATCAAAATGCCCAGTGCAATTTGCAATATACTGCACAAGTATTTGCAGCCTCTTGGGAAGAGAATTCTGGATTATATTATTAAAATGACTGTGCATTTCTGGTTCAAAGCTTTGAAGGGAAATTGAGAAAATAAAACCATGGTTTGAATCCCACTAGAACATTTATAATTGTTTAAGGCGATAATGCTGACGGGATCTCGTGAAACCTTGCTTGCCTATGGCTTTTTATGCGGCAATCCTTTTGTTTGTATTGGATGTTTCGAAAGTGAAGTGAATTTTGAAGAGAAGACACTGACTGCAGCTTTCTTCTGTGGGGCAATGTCAGTTTCAATCCACTGGGTATTGCTTTATCGAGAAGATCTTTGGGAAAGCTTTTGAAGTCCATTTTTTTACTTTCAAGTAAATCTTCAGTGGAGCAGAGTTTAAATGCCCTTTCCACGAGACTTTTTTTTAAAGACAGTATTGTCATTATTATTCATGGGAGTCAAACTGTCGGTCCACATCTGTATGGATTGTTTGCTATTTACTTCATACTGAAGCCTGCCGAAGGCTTATTGGATGGTTATATTGTGTCGAGGGTCAACAGCTTTCAGCAACTCTTTTTGAATTGAATTTTGAAAGACATTTTGTTGCCTTGCTGGAGGAGATCTTCATGTTGATTTATGATTTCTTGTGTTTGCAAGTAATGGCCAGAATTCAGATTGAATTGAATTGAAATATTCTGTTTTGTGCAATGGTTACAATCACGCTTTAGCTCTGATTAACTCATGCAAATTTAAAACTTTATTTTTTTTTCAAATAAAGACTGTAGGGGGAAACTAATGTGGAAAATCCAAGTAGCACATTACACAGCTCTCTACTAAAATATTTAAAGAGTCTGCAGCAGTAAATATTTTGCAAATATTACGTATTTGCCTGCAAAAATTGACTGAAAATTAGCTGCTGAACTTTCAAAGGTGATGCAAAACTGTTGTGGCTTTCCCACCCACAACTGTGTATGCTTGCTAACACTACATTACTGCCCACAGTATGGGGCTGATGTATAAGGGCACTTTCAACACAATTGTTCTTTTGTTCTTTGAGTTATAGAGACTAACACACATTGTACTGCGTCCAAAGATTGAGCATGTTTATGTGTTAGCATCTTCTAAATATATTGGAGAATTAAATATGTTGTGCTGGCAGATAAAAGATACATAAATGTATCCAAATTTGAGATGACGCAAAAGAAAAGCTGAGTAGGAGAAACACACTTTGACTTTTGCTTACATGGTGGTGAGCTCTGACCCTCTTGACTCTGTGACACCCCTTATGGAACGTGTTATGTTTGATTCTGCTTATTTCAACCTATATTCATTTAAGCCACTCGTTTTCATTGAAATACTTGATTGAAGCAATTCATT